>NC_092859.1:21073155-21141366 GCF_032062135.1 Pyxicephalus adspersus
ATTCGGCTTGCTCCTACTTTCTGCTCATTTAAAAGAGAACTCAAAAACCCATTTTTTCAAACTTGCCTACCCGTCTTCTTCTGTTTCTTGAAACCATCACTACTTCCCACACTACATATCTCACATCCTATTGTGTGTGAAATTCCCACAACTACTAGATTGTAAGCTCTTCGGGGCAGGGTCCTCTCCTCCTCTGTCACTGTCTGTATTTGTCTGTCATTTACAACCCCTATTTAATGTACAGAGCTGCGTAATATGTTGGCGCTATATAAATCCTGTTTATTAGTAATAATAATATTATTATCAATGGGCATCTAGTCCCACTTAGAATATGAATTGCGGCTGCAAAGAATTTGCATTCTTCATTCAAAATAAAGCTGCGTACACACTTGCAATTTTTGTCGTTGGAAAGGATCTTTCACGATCCTTTCCAAGGACAAGGGAGTGCACGATGCATGAACGGTGCTGTACATACAGCACCGTTCATGCTCTATGGAGAGGGGAGGGGGAGAGCGACGGAGCGGCACCCTGCTGCGCGCTCTCCCCTTCCCTTTCATTAGGATCGGTTGTCGTTCATCGTCCGTGGATCCGGCAGGACGGTCTTTCGGTCGATGGACGACAACAACTGTACACACGGCAGATTTTCGCCCAATAATTGACCGATGCCGATTATCGGGCGATAAAAATCTGACGTGTGTATGTAGCTTTACACTGCTAATGTGCAAATAAATGTATTGTCCTAAATGACAATTCTCTATGAATCATGTTAAAATATTTGATAATAAAATAGAAGCTTCTGATAGCTTTGTGTATTTTTTAATTCAATGCTGAAAACATAAAGAAAAAATTATGTAATAAAGGAATGATATAATACAATCAGGTAACTGATGGTTAATATTGAGCTTAAAAAAGAACATTTTTATTAAAAAAGACAATTCTTTTCCAGCAATGTAAAATGTTTTTAATTTGATTTTTTAATACACACATACAGATTTGTCTGAACTGTTCAGTATATTGATTTAGAAATGCAAGCTCTTGAGATTAATCAGCTGCATGAATTATGGCAAATTTTCAACCATACTTTCTATATGCAACCTCAATCAGTATGTACAATTTTATTACACTCTATGAAATTCCTTTTTCTTTCTATGTTGCATGCAAATGCTGCTGATCGCCTGAATTCCCCTTAAAGCTTCTCAGTGCTTGCATGCACATTGGCTGTATGGCATTTCTTAGGGTGGGTGCGGATATGGTGACAACAGAGCAATGTTATAGTGGATATGGTAGTCATCCTATAGAAGTAAGAGAAGGAGGGCCCTCTATAAAGGAATCTACAGGTATTCTAATAATGAAAGTAAAAAATTTAAATTTTAACTTTCAAAATATTTTGTAAAAAATGACATTAACATGCATCCTATATATAATGCAATCTGTGAACAGGTTAAGTACATTTTTAAACCCAATTCTTTTCCTGACATGATATATTCATATTTCACCACTAGATGTCACTGTGGTTGCTGCATGCATTTAAACTATGTAAAATTGTTTCATAAAACAGAAGATTGATTTTGCCCAATACAAAATAAATGGATTAAGTATATTTTTTCCGTAGTCACCAGTTTTATTTCATGGTACCTTATTAATAATGAAAATGAAACTCAATCTGAGTTCACATGATTTATTCTCTGCCTGCAAAATCTTTTAGCAGAATAATTCAACTTTTGGGAGACAAAATTATATTTTAAAATTGCACCAGAATGTAATTTTGTAAGAGTTGAAGTTAACCCTTCAGGTAAACCTATCATAAAGGAAGTTTTGACCTTATTCTGGCCTCCTGAAAATGCTGGATGTCTGGCCGTCATGCTGAATTAATGACCTAAAACATATATGGGTAATAGGTTTTAATCATGAAATAAGTGAAAGCAGGGGGTTTCTTGTGGCAAATGTAGGTATACTGTGGTACATCAAATCATGTATACAAATTAATTATGGTTGTTCACATTAAAAACTTCATAGGAGGTGCGACCTATTCACTATACTGAGGGTCACTAATTATGAGAATCACACGTAGAAATGTCTCATTCCCCAACGCGTTTCACCTGACGGCTTCCTCAGGGGAGTTGCAAAGAGCATTAAAAGCTGTACATGAAAGTAACATATAAATACTTAGGGTTAATTTATATACAAATATGCTCAAAGTCAATGGTGTGCAATACATACAGAATTTGTGAAAAAATATCCAAGTCCACAAAAACAGTCAAATGTCAATAAATGTATAAATAAAGAAAGCAGAATATATATTTACATTGAATATTTTTTTTTTGTTACAGAAGTTGTAAAGGTAAGGGTATATTTCTGTTTGAGAATAAGTTTATCATTGAGTAAATGAATAAAATATTTGAGATCAAACTCATGTTCTAAAGCTAGTGTTACTAGTGAGGTTATAATTAATGATGTGAAGGTTGTGACGTAATGAAGTGGTTGCAGAAAAGTGATAAATTTGGAAAGTAGTAGTAAAGTGATATATTCATAAGGAGCAGAGGTTTCAGAATATTCTAGTAGGGGTACCTCACTGGTGAGTATGAATTCATATTCACATAAAAGTCTGTAGAGGATGAAGAGTAAGGGTTCATGTTGAATCTTAAAATAATAAATACAATTTAGATTATATTATAAGATTAGGTAGGTTAGTATAAATATTGTAGCAAGGGGTTTATTACTATTTGTTTTAATTTTGTTTTATCAGGTATATTTTTACTCATCTCCTAATGGATACATCACTACTCCTGCCACTGCAATTCTCATCTAGCTTTCATTCAGATCCTGAGATTGATTTTTAACCATATAATGCCCCCTTTTCTGCTTAACAGAAACCCATTTATTACCTTATTATAGCCACCTCAGTTTGTAACTGGAATTGTTTTAAATTTAAAACAAATAATAATATGCCCCTTGCTACAATAATTATACTAACCTACCTAATCTTATATTGGTGACCTAAAAATTGTAACACTAAAGAAGGGGAACCCTAATACCCATAGCACTATAGGAAAAGGGAACATTGAATACAGTACTGCAGTAGTAGAAGAAAAGTGTAGTAAACATGAAACAATATCATATAAAAGAAATGGGGCGTAATAAATTACATGATGGAAGGAATGAGTGCAATAAACAAGGCACCATAGGACTGAACAGTGGGGATGGTGCCTATATAAAAGGACTTAAGCACAGAAGTAGTAAAAAGGGAAAAGTGGCAAGTAAAAAACATTTAATTATAAAAGGAGTACAGTAATATGCAAGGATAGTAGTGTAATAAATGGCACTATAGTAATGGTGAGAGCAGGGGAGAATAGGGTTAGAGTTTTTAAACAGGAAAGGAGCTGGCATGTAAAGGGGGTGCATGCCCCAAAATGTGTGCAGATGCAGTGGTAAATGTGAGTAGCTGCTTTTAGGATGGTTGGTGTTATGAGCTGCTGGGGCAGGGGATTGGAAATCTACAATCATTCATTCAATCATTTATTTTCAGCACACACTCATCTTTACTTTCTTCTTTGCCTCTGTCTGTCCAAGTGGTGACCCCAGCTGCCTAGACTACTTTAGTATAATTTTTATATATAGTTTTAACATCCAATACTCCATTTCTATTTCACAACTTGTATTTTTCTTCTTGTATTCTCTTCATATAATACCCTGGGATAAGATTATTTGGGGCAGTCCTTCTATCAATAACCACAAAGTCACTTTTCCACATTTATTTGGGTCTACAGTCCAAGAAAAAACTACCAGGTGTCACCTTACAGGAATGGCCATCAGATATCACTTTTGGCACATATGGATTTGGAGGTGCATATGTAGAAATAACCATTAGATGCTACTGTTTTCACAACTCTAATGTTGGAGCTGTGGTTGTAGAACTAACCACTAGACATATTTTGTTTTTTAAAAAGGTGATAATATTATCAATATGAAAGTCTGGATCAGAATGAAGAAGAATAGATGTAGACAGTCCGATATAACACAACAAGTAGAAATTTTCAATAGTAAGAAAGAAGACTGGAAGACCAGTCCAGTAATTGGTGATAGCAGGTTCGGAGAGAGGGCTGAGATGAAAGAAGCTCGGTTCTAAGGAAGAAATAAAGAGAACTGTGCAACAAATGGGAGCATTTCATTTCTGAACAGACCCTGTGGAGAATACTTTGTTACTCCCATGTTTGAAAGAATAAAAGTGGTAAAGAACCCTTACAACATACTCTGTTGTAAGGAATGGCGTTTAGGAAGTGGTGATGATAGCAAGCAGAGACACTGGTGATGTTTTGTTATAGGGGGCTTGGTAAATGGGGTGAGGAGTCAGGTTAGAATGGGATAGAATGGGCCAATGTTTTGTTATAGGGGGCGATGGGTGATGTTTTGTTATAGGGGGCTTAATAACATGGGGTGAGGAGTCAGGATAAAATGGGATAGAATGGGCCAAATGAAATAGGTTTGGGTTTACTTGATTTAAGTTAGGCACCTAAGTAGGGTTGGATGATGACCACTATTCACACTATTCAAGTAGTTTGATTTAAATTATTGTTTCTATGATATACTAAAGGCGTTGTATTAAAGTACATTTGATCACACGTCTCTTTTGCTGTGCTTCACTCCTATTTGGTTTCTCTAGGTGCGTTTCACTTTTTTCACTTTTGGGTTTGTGGTTTCACGGGTTTATAAATTGTGGATGCCTAAACAAATGTAGACATGTGCCCCACTGAATTGATGGTCACACAGTAATGTTTAATGAAATGTTTCTCCTTTAACAAGCACATCTCTGTATACTATTTGTACTGTACCATTTATATTGCATACTCCATACTATGCATTAGTAAATCCGATCATTTTGCATGACTGTTAATAAATCAGCAGATGCCAATATAAAAAATAAACTGCACGGTTCCCCTTAGTCGGTATTATTCCTCTTTTTTGCAGTTTTGCTTACCCAGACTAATGTTTTATTGTGTCCATCTGAAAGCAACAGGTTGTTGGCAATAATGAAAAAGAAAGGAACAAGGATCTTTTATTTTTCCAGATGGATCATCAACCAACCACAGTGTTCACAGACTGGCGTACCATCAGGCTTATACAAGTGTTGGGTTTGGGTTAAGCCTGAATTCTCATTATGGAAATAGATCACACACAAAAATGTACAAACTAAGGAACAAATCATGATGATGTTTAGAAGAAACACATGTATTCTGGAAACGGCAGTTTAAAAATGGCATCCGCTTCCATCCGTGACACTGGAAGAATGGACATGCAACACAAAAGATGTTGATAAACTCAACATTTGTCCCATAAATACCAGCAATCTAGTTCACACAAATTCCAAGAAATAGACTTTAAAACAGGTACATATAAAAAGTTTATTCATTGCAGCAACATGGCCAATATTTGTGTATAAGCAGGTGTTCAAGCATAGTAAAGAATATAGCTATACCACTGGTGGTTTATAAATATGGTTATTTTTAGTGACATTAAAATACATAACAATTAAAAAATATTAAAAATAATTTAGAATGGTTGCTAACATCTTCATTTCTAAGCAGTAAGACAGAGAGCAGCTCTCTACATATCCCTACTCTCCCCTCAGCTACTAATCTTAGTTAGCATTTTGTTAATCGCCTGTTTGACGTGAGTGGTAGAACTTCTTCTTCTAGTTTTTCCCTGAACCATTTTGCGACGTCTTATTTCTCGGCATAGTTCATAAAAAGCCTCCGTGATGTTTCCTTCACCGGTACATGCAGAGCATTCATAAAAAGCGCAGGACAGATCGGCGGCCAGTCTCTCTCCTTCTTCGGTGCTCACTTGGCGTGAATGTGTCAAGTCTGCTTTATTTCCTACTAGAATAAAAGTAACATTTTTGGGTTTTTTGACATCATCCAGCAAGTTCTTGAAGTACATGACATCTTCGAAACTTCCTCTGTCAGTAATGTCATAAACGATAACAAAACCATCGCCCCAACGTATGTGGCCTTCTCTTAGCAAGGGGTCTTCCTAAAACAAGATAAATGGAAAAAATAGAATATCGTAACTAAGATAAAGTAAAAAAAATCCAGGCATTTATAATCCTACAAGATATTATTTCACAAATTTCCCAAATCTAAAATAAAATTAGGCTCAATTTACAAAAGTGTGTTTTCATTATTTATCATTATTTTTTTTTTTTGTATTCCCACTGAACATAAATTTTTAAGTATATAATTATTATTTTATATTTTATAAGAACATTAATATTACAATATAGCACTGATCGGCTAAATTTCCAGCATGCAGGTTGTTTTAAAGCTTTCTAAATCAATTGCTAATTTACTAAGTTTATGGCACAAATTATTGCTGTATCAGCAGGGTCTGGCTACTCCCAAACTGAAAGAGTTTTTGTCTAGGTGACAAGTAACTTTACTTACATCATTCCGCACCTCACTCTGGTGCACTGCATTGTAGGTGGGCCCTTGCCACCCTCACTTGCAGGGCTACATGTACTGCATTGTCGAAAGTATACCCGGTTCCCATAATAGTCTTTTTTCTCTTAGTTTTGGGTAATAAATCAGACCAATTTTATTAGGTCATTAAACGATTAAGATTTTTTTTTCAGAGGTGCTTATCAAAAACAATGTAACCCGTTAGAGAACCCATTCTCAACCAGGGTTCTGTGGAACCCCAAGGTTCCTCCAGATATTGTTAGGGGTTCCTAGAATGGTGGCTGATGGATCTTCAATTTGAAAACGCCTGGGGCCAACACCATTTGGCAGAGCTGGCTACATGACTGTAATGATGATTTTAGGTGTTTATGAAGGCAGCATGATTGGCTCAGTTGTTAGCACTCTTGCCTTTGCAGCGCTAGGTCCCAGGTTTAAATCTCTGCGTTGATCCCATCTGCAGGGCATTTGTATGTTCTTCCTGTGTTTGCGTGGGTTTCCTCCAACATACTCAAACACATGCAGTTAGATTATTTGGCTTTGCCAAAAAAATTGGCCTTAGACTGAAATAAAGACATATGACTATGGGATGACCCTCTGAGGGAGAGTGACATGATAATGCAAAGCTCTACATATTATGTTGGCACTAAATAAATGCAAGTTAATAACATTCTTTAACTGGCTACCACTTTAAAGGACATTTGTCCCACTTTTCATGCACTAAATTGGTTTTAGCTTTAAATTTTGAAAGGCTATAAGAGTATATGGGAAAGATTGGGTGTATGGGAGACAAGACATTCAGAAGCTCTGTCCAGCATGGTGAGAAGATACTGTGCACTAGTACAATATTTGGTAATTACATATGTAGCGCATGGCATATTATAGACCAATTATAGGAAATCATAGTTAAAGATTTCTGTAAGGACCTTTGTTAACAGGCTTTGGTTCACATCAGATGGTTTTGCATCCCCTACTAGTCTGTGGGAATGCAAAATGTACTTAAAAAAGTTAAATAGAGGTCAGAAGCTCAAGCTGATGCTAATATATTCAGCACATTCAAATCAAATATGACATATAGAAGTAATACGTAATTACATAAACTCGGGCTGAACAGACTATAGTTAAGGACTCTCAGGTCCGATAATAACCCTTTAAATATACATACCTGATGGGTATTCTCTTGCCCAGAGGCCCATGTACAGCATGGAAATGTTAACACTACCTATATACGCTTTTCCTATAAAACTATATAAGCAGAACTTTCCTGTATTCATAGGTGTCATAGAAGTGAAAGCATCCCCCTCATTGTTAAACAGAGGAGGATAAGAACTAATAATCCATTGATGCAAAACAGAATTGTCTGTAAAGAAAAGGTCTAAAACCCTGACGATTTTCACTCTTCTCACAGCGGCAGATAAACACCTCTGCTAACGCAAGAGCTTTGATTAGAAGCAGGATGTAAAACAATATGTGCCCTTTCATTGAGCGATCTCACCAAATCCTCCCAAGGACACCTGTTCCTGACAGAGTGTTCAATAGAAAGCACTGAATGGAGCGTGGGAGGGCTGACATTGCTTACAACAAGAAATCATTACTGCAAAAATGTTTTCCTGTTACCAGTGAAACATGCATTTGCAATGTGACAGAAACTCCTAAGTTTGCTTGAATCCGGGGCCAAAGCAAATCACATTTCCAAAGCAAATAAAACTGGGGAGTTAGCTCAACAAAAACTGCCTCGTGACCACTATAAAATTGGAATCTGTAAGGTATAGCTTTGAGCAGGGTGAAGTTTTAGGGTAGGGCAAACTGGGCAATTTTTCTGGGGCCCCAAATGACAGAATGAAAGGGGCGTAAGGAGCTGTAATGTTGGACATATTTGCCCAGGAGCTCCATTTTGCCTAAACTACATGGAAATGCAGTGAAAACTGTAATAATTCTTATTATCATGGAAAAATGTATAGGTGACTGAACTAGGACACCTTGAACCCTGACACACTGCGCCTGATTTATTAAAGCTCTCCAAGACTAAAGAAGATACACTTTCATCAGTGAAGTTGGGTGATCCAGCAAACCTGGAATAGATTACTTTAAAAAAGTAATTCACTATCTGCTAGCAAATGTTTTGAATCCTGGACCAGATCCATTCCAGGATTGCTGGATCACCCAGCTTCACAGATGAAAGTGCATCTCCTCCAGTCTTGGAGGACTTAAATAAATCAGGCCGATTATCTGGGGAATTCTGTACAGTACAGGGCTAAAGCTAGAAAGAGATTTTCCATACATTTCAATAAATCCAGCACACCAAAATCAAATACAACATAAAATAAAATGAATGTAAAAGATGCCCATGACGTGTAAAAGGGGCCATTGAGGGCCAAAACATTTCTGCAATATATGCACATTTCCCCATATTATATTTTTTTAAATATATTGGTCAGTGTGTTTATACTTCTATGACAACATGTTTGGATTCCTAAGGATGTGGTGTCAGCCCTGCCTATTTAATTTGTTTGATTGATTACAAAGAACACAGCCTTCTCTTCCTCTCCATCCTCGTCATCTTTATGAGAAGCGCAAGAAGTTGTCAGCTTTGTTATTTGTTCTATGTGAATTAAGCAACATTTGCAAATTAGGTCAATGGCTATTTATAAATCATTGGGAGTTGTGTTTGATGTTTATAGTGATAAGTCCTTCAACCTCCTTATTGTTACGTTTCCCAGGCATTTTAGCCCTGACAAAGTAAAAGCCTAACTTTCCAGAAGTAGATAATCTGAAAACAGTTGCAGAAAATACACGTAAATGGGCAGCTTGAATGTTCTCCCTGTGTTCGCATAGATGTCCTTTAGGTAATTTGGTTTCCTCAATACTTCCAAAATCATGCGGTTAGGGTTATTGCCTCCTTGGTATGGGTGACAAATTAGCAGCAAAAACAAAGTGAGGTGCAGGCTGCTGGGCACAATATATACGTGAGATATTAATAAAGAAAGTTCCCACAAAAAATATAATTCCCTACTTTAAAATTTTAGACAGTGTCCAGTAAATAGACAGCAAATATTTCAAGTCTTACAATTGCATCTAAAACATCAAAGAGTCGATTATGTATAATACTGAGAACTGTCTATAGGCAATGCTTTAAAAACCTTTACAGCTCATCATCAAAGCTGAATTCCAGATTCAGCTGAATACACAGAACAGGAGACCTGATTATCTGTAGTTACATATCTCATACAGGGCTTCTCCCTGCTCCAGCCTGTGATTGGACAGTAGAAGAAAAAAAAGCAGACTGATCAGTTTATCTCTCTTACTTTGCACCCTCTACATCTCGTTCTCTTCTATTAGCCTGTCCCTTGTTAGCACATGAAGAATGCAGCCCAATTTGTTGGTTGCTTGTGCTGCTTCTCCTTTTCTCAGTCTGAATTTTACATCAGGCTGATACCAAGAACTGGTACCTACACTACTTGCATTTGAAAAAAATACATTTATTTAATGTTTAATTAATGTATTACTGAATACAGAGCTGCAATACCTTGCACTTTTTATATATTTATTAGCGTTCAGTTTTAACAGGAGCAGTATTTACCTGCCCTGCAGTATCAAGTAATTCCATGGTAACAATTTCATCCTCCATTGTTGTCTGATGCCGATATGTTGATTCTGATGACACAGGAGAGAAACGAGACAATGTTAGCCATGTATGACTAAGCTGCATAATATGAACTATCTCAATGTTTCAATCATGTTTTTTGATGATGTGATGAAGAAAAGATGCCAAGGTTGCATTCAGCATCTGTATCTCAAAGTATATCTAAAACAAGGTTAAAATGATTGGGAAGATTGGTTGGGAATAAACATATATACATTATTAAAGAAGAGGTTGTGTACCAAAGGGGAGTCTACTGTACAGATTGGATACAACTGCCAAGCCTAATTTGAATAAACATAGAAAAAAGGGAAAGAAAGACGGCTTTTTTGGTAATGAGAATAAAATATATTTTACTCAAAAAAACTTTTTTTTGTTACATATTCTAAACTAGACATAGTACTCCTATGCTAGGTAACATATAACGAACCATTGTTTACGCATCACATAGGGTCATATTGAAATTTGTAAATCTTATCACATTTCCCGATGCATTTCGCTCAATGGCTTCCTCAGGGGATTTAGAGACTCAAGTTGGTAATTAATAGTTGTTGATCCTGTGGAGTAATATGTAGAAGAGGAGTTGGTACACTAGGTAATTAAGTGCAGAGATATAAGGTGGCTGGGTAAATTTTTTAACTTGTGGTGCTTGATTCAGTGATGTCTTTGACTAGTACTCAGTTGGTATGGTGAGAGTCTTTCTCGGGTCAATACAATGGTTCCTTACTGCATAGGTAATACTTGGGGAGGGATAGAATCCCCAATAACAGATAGGAAACTTCTCATTGTTGGAGTTAGATATTAGGTTGTTAGAATGGATAAGTTCACAATATCAAGGTAAACTGTATAGATACCAGTACTGAGTCACCTAAAGCTGGTATATTCAAAAAAATAGGAGAGAGAACTCCAAAAAAATGTTTATATCGTGAGAAAACATCCTTCCGCTGGATGGTATAATAACCCATTGGTGGATAGTGGGAAAGACGGGATACCAGCAGCCAGCCTCAAAGTTATTTTATTCTTATTGCCAAAAACGTCTCTCTTTGTCTTTTTTTCTACATATACAATAAACAAATTAGATTTACTGAAATTTTATGGTTTACACTCCATTCATACTTGCATTCTGAAAAACTTACCCAAAGTGGGATCATACTCCCAGATGAATCTCTTGGTTAAGAACCTCACAACAAGAGCTGGAAAGATAAAAAATACTTATCACAGATTCTGTAAAAAAATGTAGAATGATATTTGGAAGACCAGGAAGATTTGAAGTATCAGCAATGTGCTTATTGGTTAAAGCGGACCTAAACTTAGAAAACAAAACGCACCTGGAGATAGAGCTAATTGACAAAAGAGACATGCATGTGAAGAAGTTATATCATCAGTGGCCATCCAATGGCCAAAGTGGATCACCCATCATCTCAGAAGTCCACTCTGGAGGAAACGGCAAACATGGTGCCTTTCTCTGGTGTAGCGATGACAGGACCTGGTCCAGGGTGACTGTGCCATAGATATGCCGTGCATTCTTGCTGGTGGAGACTCGCCACCCTCCAATGAGTTTAGTTCCTCGTTAAAGAGAAGGAACTGGACCAAGTCAGTGGAGATTGTTTGTGATCCTTATATCAGTGTAGCTAGAAGTCGCAGGCAAGCAGCTCTCTTTAATAACCTCTTACTGAAAACAACTGTCAATGATTGTTTCCAGCAACGGTTAACCAACTGAGAGCTGTACACACAGCTCTGATCTATGAAGAAGAGAGGGGGAGGACCATAAACAGAAAGGGACATTAGTAACCAGTCATTTAGCGACCAGACACAGAAGACCTCTAAACACGTCAAAGGAACAATTGTACAAATGCTTAATATTTACCTGCAGCAGTCTTGAACAATCTTCTAGAATGACAAACATTCTGCACAAGACTTGTAAAGGGAGGCAGATGAACGGCATCCCCCCAAAAAAAACTCCCTAGATTTAGATATTTGTGGTCCCCATAATGCGGTAGAGTGATGCAAGAAGCTTTTGGATAATTTAACCCAGCTCATGTTCCCCAATGTATTACAAATTCAAGTTTAAAAAAGACTTATCCAGTTACTTTCACACCATGTGTATAAATCTCTTGTCATGTTTATAGTTTAGTAAAAACAGTGACTAGATTTGTCCATTAAAGTTAGCAAGGGGGGCTTTGCTTTATTTACAGTATTACTTTTCCATTGAACAGACCACCAAAGAAGAGAACAGAGAAATATTTTCATTTTCTCCTGAGATATTTCTGGCCCATTTTAATATTCCCCAATGTAACCAGATTAGCTAAAAAGAAGAAGCTAGAAAAGGGAATTGAAAAAGTAACAAGTTTGACAATCGGCAGATTTGAGGCTTAGTACTTCTCTTTATATTTGCTCCTTATGCTCACCACTGCTGAGTGCTATTATAATAAATATGGCATTCTATACACTGTATATACAGAACTGTGACCAAGAACAAGCATGCCAGAACTCCTGATTTGCATACTTTTTCCACTAACTCAGAGATTTGCTATTCAGATTATTCAAAATTTGCATTAAAGTTTAGCTTAAATGTATAGATCAAGATTTCCTTGAACAGCAGCTTTTTGCAAGTTTTCGCAACAGTCAGCTAAAAAAATAATGTTGCCTACCCATCTTCTTCTGTCTCCTAAAACTCTCACTACTCACCCACAATTCTATATCTCCCTCCCAATGTGTTACTTCCCCTACCTCCTAGATTTTAAGTTCTTCGGGGCAGGGTCCTCTCCTCCTCTGTCACTATATCTGTCTGTCACTTGCAACCCCTTTTTAATGTACAGCGCTGTGTAATATGTTGGCGCTATAGAAATACTGTTTTATAATAATAAAAATAATAATGAGGACAAGATTTTATTCTAAAAGCATTCCAACATTCAAAGACCTGATCCTTTCTCTTTTTGTGGAATGTCTGCTATTTTTTTTCAAGCCCAATTTCATGTCTTTTGTGTGTTATTCTTTTAATTGTTTGCATGTCATGGATGCGAGATTGTGTCAGGTTCCACTTGCCATCTATATCCCAATGAGAAAACGTGTTGGTCAATTTTTAAATGCTGTTTTGAAATGTCTATTTTTACATCAGCATGAGGGAAAACACAGTAGCAAAAAAACCTAACAGGTTCAAAACCAATCTCACTCTGTTAGAATATGTGTTTTATTACTGCCTGTGTCCCATAGGGAGAATGTCATCTTTATTCCTGTTCTATCTGACACCAGTTAAACAGAAGTTGAGAAGAAATTCTTCAAATGGGAACACCGTCAGCAATAAGCAGTGATGGCGACACAAAGCAAGAATAATCTTAAATTACAGAAAAATGTGCATTTATATAGAATTATCATTATAACACCATAAGTACTTACCAGATTTACCGACTCCAGCTCTGCCAAACACAGCAATCTTCACTTCTGTACTTTTTGCCATTTTCACAGTAAAATGATTGATTTCCTTTAATTGTTGATCCAACCGCTGAACTTCAGATTTCAGGCTGACCATACCATTTTTATTTTCTCGAAACAGGTTAAATCTACAACCCAGAAGGATACAATTACAATGCTAATAAATGCTGAGCAGTACTTTTAACTTTTTTTAAAAAAGTAACTTTTTCTTTTTTTTATGTGCACATGTTTAAATGACAATGATTTATTCTCCACTTGCAGAATGTCATATTCACTGGTTTATAAATTGAGCCCTTAATGTCCAGTCTGACCAAAATCAATCAGCTTTGGCCATAGTAAACCATAGGACAGATTTCTATTTCTCTTGATGTACATGAGATCTTGCAGTGTCAGTTATGATGGACTTCCACAATTTCTGCTGGATTTTGTATTAACAAAAGAAACCTGGATAAAAACAAAGCTCCCGGCTTAACAGGAACAGGACAGAAGGTATGGCAGGGTGATCTCTGCCTGGGTGAGTTGAAGAAACCAGGGCTTTTCTTAGCTCTATTCATTAAAGTAACACTTATGTGAACTTTGCTTTTAAAGAAGAATTCAAAGCTAATAATGAAGTGCAGTTTGGCTCTTCTTTCCATTGATGCTCATGAAAATTACTGGAAAGTATTGCTTGATATATGTCTTTATATTAGGTTTCCATCCTTAAATTGAATTCTAACTTCTAATGATAATGGTAAGGTAAAAGGTAGTTTGGTGAGTTTATGAGAATGATAGCTCAGGTTGGGCATTACCAGTGTGCAGGCAGAAATAGTACAATACAGAATGCTGATACTTTATTCATGCTGTATAGGTAGATAATGCAGTAGGGATCACCAAAAATATGTGAATTACAAAGTTTTGTGCAGGTAAAACAGCTTCTGTAATGAAAGTGGTGGCATCATTATTATAATGTTAGTAGTGCTTCCTGGTAAAGCAAAAATCCACCACTTCTGTAACCAGAAAAGAGAGAATACACCAATTTACAGAGCTTACAATATCTAATATCACCCAAATCAGGAGCCAATGACTCATTTCTATGTAAGAAAGAAAGCCATGGAAAGAATTTGTGACTATAAACAGAAGATGATAATCTACTGCCCACTTTATACATCCTGCTATGATGACAAGTGGTTTTAAAAGGAACATATTTCATGTTTTTTTTTGGTTTTTTTTTGTCTGGGTTAAAAGTCTCAAAACATGACTTTCCCTTCTGTGCATTTTTGTTGGGATCATTCCCTACTTCCAGTTTTTAACTTACTAAATCAGCCTACTTTCACTTGCCCACAGCTCAGTGCCTCGAGCATATAAACATTTTAAAGCAGCCTTCGCCCCACCGCATTACAGCATTTCACCCATGTGTTCTCCCGCATCCGAGCACTCCCTATTAATGGACTTGCACCATAAATTTTCTGCCTTCATTTTAGCAAGTCCAACTAAACTCAAAATTGTACAAGCCAAATTCTGATAGCAAAAAGAAGTGACCATGTGACAAACAAAGTTGACAAAACAATAGATAACAGACTACTTTTCCCATTTCCCAATATCCCTGTACTACATTGTAAGTTGTCTGGATCGGTGCACAGCCACCGAAAAGCACAATGTTCACTTGTAAAAGTAATATTTATAAATTTTAAATACGGAAAGTATTTGCCTTGTTGGATTTTGGATTTCACTGGGTTTTAGGGGGTTTTAGCAATTTCTTTTTGTTTTGGTGGTACTGGTGGTGGCCAAGGTGGTATAATAGAACAAAGTTCACCTGAAGTGGAGGGTGGGAATGGATCATGAATATGAAGTGAGGCCTTGGTAAAGCTCTGGGCTGGAGATGTTCAAGGACGAATATTCACAGATTCATTGCACAGAAGATCAATGAACTGGAAAAAAAACATTCTCCTCTTGTTTGGCATCCTGGCTGCAGGAACTAAGATCTGGGCTCATCTTTATCCCAGGAGCCTGGGACTGGTCAGGACCTGAAGGCAAACCCATGGATCATGGACCATGATTGGAGTGAGGGAGTGCAGTGGAGAGAAGTTTTGTTTGGAGAAGGAGTTACTAAAACAGGAAGATCTTTTCAAAACAAAATTTTATATACCTTAAAATTAGGTAAACCATTTGAAAATGAATTGATGGTCCCAACTTTAGCATTAACTTACCCTACTTGTAAGCAAATCCTACCTACCCATTTCCTCTCTAACCAACTTTTAAGCAATTTGCATCAACCACTCCACCCTTAGTCCTAACATTTTTCTCAGTGGTCACTACCTGAACCCCTTTATTTCCCAAATTATTGTACCAAAGCTCTATCCAACACCTCCATGCCTGCCCCCGTCTGAGCCTTCCCTTTGTTTAATGTTCTTAAACTCAAGTACTTGTATGCTAAGCAAACACAGAGACAATTGCTTTCTGCAGTGAATGCGAGCATCAATATTCATTTTTCTCTGCTGGATGCTGCTTTGATGCCATTTGCGGTATTATCGATGTGTCATTCACCAGCAGGCAGTAATTATACCTACAGATAATAACACATAAAGCCTTTATAAAACTATTGTCTTTATAGCTCTCTGAGTTACAAAAAAAAGTTGGAGGTTTAGCTAGCAAGACGTTTACAACGAATGACACTAAGAAATGTGCACTTCTGAAGAATAATTAATAATCTTTTTCCCTAAAATATTTATAATACTGGGAAATTTAGATGATAAACACTGGGACGTTGGCTGGAATAGCAGCAGTGGAAGAACAGAGCGAAGCAACCAGTTGAATATAAAAAGGGTAGGCGTAAGATATGTATTATGAAAGAAATACTATGAATAACTTATATATCATTCTAAAAATAGTCCATGCTGCAGAAACAAGACTCATAGTGCAGACAAACCAAGGCAGCGAGAGACTGGTAATTATGATTACTTTTTGTTAGGGTATCGGATATAAAAGAACATTAGAAATCATGTTTCCTATGGATGTAGTTACCTTGGTTACAGAGGTTTTATTGTTCATTGAATAAGATAAAAGCTAACTAGTTGTCTGAGAACAGAAGTCCAACAGTGCCCACAGATTTACACCCCCACAGCCAGTTTGACCTTTCTCAGGCACTATTTTCAGGCAGTTTCACTATACAAATGAACACACTGAACCCTTTCCCAATATCTTCTCTCCAATGAATGCTGCAAAATGATTCACCATGGCCAGTATTTAACATACTATTCATAAATAGTAGGCAATGGGGATGTATCCTGGAGTCCTATATCAAAAGGATTACCAAGTACATTGTTGTGCGTTCTTCATATAACGTAGCCAGATGCTGTCAACAAGGCCAGGATGGCGACTGCAGAGGGTGTTTGTAATTCGCCTGCTTATTTCCAGTGATCTGAACCATTAACATAAGACTAGTCCATTGAAACATGGAAAGGTTATATTTCTATGGGTTCCATTCTTGTAGAAAGGTATTTCAATGAAAATATATCTATATAATGGGTCCGTTTGCAAGTCAAGAAATTCCAAATGATTGCCAAATGCCTTAAACGGATGCCAACCTGATGACATCTACACAAACCCAAAGTCCATCAACACAGACCCTGGGGAAAGGCTGGACACATTCCAGGTGGTAGGTCATCATGGAGACTTAAACAGGTCCACCAGCAACCAAGATATCCTTCTCTAAAGCTCCTTTGCTCAGACAATCATATGGGGGCTACTTTTTGTGGAAAAATATTATCCAATTCCTAATAATTGGTAACATGGCCCATTTTACTGACCAGGTCAATAAAACACCATCCAGGTGGCACCACATTTAGCAAGCAGAGAAGCATGATCTGTTTTGCTTTATATTGTGTCGTGTGAATTTCAGTGCAGATGAAGGCTTTCCTGCATTGTGACAAGTCATCCCGGGTAACAGAAAGATCACTACATGTGGCTGATGGGGAGTAGTTGAAGAAGAACTTGTACAGTTGGCTTTTCTGGGACATATGGATGCTTAGGGATTGTTGAGTGATTATTTTTTGGGGGACAAGGGGGACTGCATATGTGTCTACTATGGCATGGGGGTACTGAATATGTGGCTAATATATGATGATGGAGAAGTAAGTTAGGACAGCTGTACATATGGTTGCAATAATGGATGGTTAAGAATTGTACATATGCTAGTTATAAATTTAGAGGAAAGGTGGCATAGTCATTGTTGGGGTATAGGACTGCATATGTGATAAATAAGCTGCATTGTTGCTGGTTCAGTCATTTCTTTGGCTGGCTTTATGGTTGGCTACAAACATGGGATGGAGTTTGGAAGATATCAACCCCCTTTGTGTGTACCAAATAGCTTTCTAAACCCATATATTGGTCAATTTGACATGACATTATCATTGCAATGAACATAGCTTGTGCTAATCAGAGCTGTGCGTGGGAACAGATCCCTGCACTATAGGCTACCTACAGAAAAATATAAAGGATTGATTTAAAACCGATCACACTGCAAAAAAGAGAGAACTGTAGTGATTGATTCTTTATTACATGAAGTTTCTTCACACAGCAAACTCATTTTTTTGTCCCCAAGATCAGTCAACCTGGAGGTGTCCAATAAAATTACTATTTGTCAAACTAGTTTTAGGGATAACCACTTGCATGTGACTTGGGTTGTCTGATCCAAGTCAATAGAATTTTAATCTTAGGATGACCACAGGCAAAGAATGGTGGCCAGTGGTGGACACTTGATATCACCAATCTCAAGCACAAATAAAAGTAGAGATGTGAAGGAGAGGATAAAATTGGTAATAGAAGATACAGACAACACCATATGGACAGCAGAACATGTTCCTATAGATCAGTGTTTCTCAACCAGGGTTTTTAGAACAGGGGTCCCCAAACCCCTAGTCTAGTGGGCCGCAGCCGTCTGACAGGTGGGCTGCGGCTCTGCTCTATGCACTTCCCAGCTTGGGGGAGCGTTTTGGCCAGAGCCCCAGACCATATCTGCCGTACGCATTCCAGGCTCAGAGACACAACCCGCCCTCGGACCTGCGATGGGAGAGTGGGTGGGTTCTGGCATCATGACGTCAGTCTAGGGGACACACGGCTCCCCATGCATGCATGGCGCGGAGTCCATGTGATTAGTGGTCCATGAGCTCTAAAAGGTTGGGGACCACTGTTTTAGAAACTCCAGGGATTACTAGGAGTTCCTAAAGCAGTGAACAATTTGTGCCTCCTAGGTCAATATACACAAATATCTTTTTGACTATCTGTACATTCTTTCCACTGGCCAGCAACATAAGAGGCATTCTTCTCAATGACCATCCTGCTAATTTACTGTGAGCTGTAGATATAGAAGATATAACAGGGGTTCCCCCGTGTTAAAAAGGTTGAGAAACGCTGTTCTAGACCAAACATGACTGGAAGAGGTTGAAAACCAACCATGGAATGGGACCATTGTCTAATCTAAAGGAAAACAAAGAGTTTATGAATTGAAATTTATCTGGCAATAAAATGTTGCACAATGTTAATCATTGATAACATGAAAGAACGTATAACCTTTGCTGGCTAACAAATTATTTTTTGTAGTTCAAGCTCCTAAGAATTTTCTGGGTTACCACGCTTGTTGAAAAGTATGGAGCATTAATAAAGGCTTGCAGTACAAAATACATTTAGTCATCCAAAACACGGTACTTCCTTTATATTCATGTGATATTCATGGATGGACATGTATGATATTCATATACAGACACAGATTATATTCATAGATAGAGACAAACTGTATTTATGGATGAACACAGGTGATAATTATATATGAACACATGATAGGAATGCATAGACAGAGGTTATACTTTTGAATGGAAGCAAGTGATATGCAATATACAAAAGAGACATTTATGTACCGACACAGGTGACAGTCATGTATATAACCAGATTATATTCATAAGTGGATACTGATTATATTCACATACAGACACAGGTGATATTCATATACATACACAGGTTATATACACAGATTATATTTACATACACACACATGTTATATACACAGGTGATATTCATAAATGAACACATGTCATATGAATGCTTAGACACACGTTATATTTATGAATGGAAACAAGTGATATTCATTAAACAAAAGGAACTTATATCTCCAGACACAGGTATCAGTCATGTATATAACCAGATGATATTTATGAGTAGACACTGATTATATTCGCACACAGACACAGGTGATATTCATGGTTGGGCTTGGGTAATAATAATAAATGGACATGGGCCATATTCAGATACAGACATAGATTATATTAATGAATGGCCACAGCTAATAGTCATGTGTATAAACATTTTATATTTATGAATGGACCCAGGTTATATTCATATACAGATATCCATGCATGCACACAGGTGATAGTCATTGACATTTATCTTCTGACATGTGATAATTATGAATGAACACATGAGATATTGATAAATAAACATGGGTAATAACCATGTATGTGATATTTATATATGGACACATTTAATAATGATCTGTATAGACACACTATAAAATTGTGCATGCAATCCTATAGGTACACACTATATAATGATCTGTATGGGCACAATAATAAAGTGTCTATATAATGATGTATGTAGATAGGTGATAGTCATGTATGTATACAGTCAATGTTAATCTGGTGATCATGCACTGGCACTGCTGACGTCATTCAGCCCTGCATTCGTCATAATCAGTAAAATCATAATGCATCTGTACAGAAGGAGAGCTCCTCACTCCATGTGCACAATCCCCTGACTGTGCAGTGTTTAGCAGAATGTCAGCATGCACACACACACAATATAAATCTGTACATAGAGAATACTATACACACCTGCAGAGCCAGCACAATCCGCTCCACTCCTCTCCGCAGAGCGATGATCTGTGCGCACTCCTCTCCCTTCTGGCTGTGTGGGTGGCTGTGCGCAGCCTGGAGATCAGGGGACTCCTGCTGGACAGAAATGGGTATTGCAGGAGCTGAATAGTCATGCACCACATGCAATTAATGTTTAAAGAGGAACTAAACTGAAAAGTGTCTAAAAAAAATCTACTTAACTTTAATTCCCTGATCCATCCAGGGGTGTCTTGCATCATGTCCCGCGTCGTCCCAGCACCTGACCCCGAGCCGGTGCTCTGGGTGCCGCCATCTTCTCCTCTTTCCGGTTCTTCTTCCTATGTCACCCGACCCAGGCGCGAGATCCGGTGATGTAGGTTGGAAAAAGGGAGGCTTTCCCCCCCTCCCCATTATAGGCAATCGAAATCAGGCGGCGGTGCTGCACCCTTTTAAAAAAAAAAAAAAAAGTGTTGCGCTTAAAAAAAAAAACAAGTGAATTTTACTTAACATGAAAGAGTTGTGTACCCTTTTATGTAAAGTGACATTTCTGAGTTTAGGTACACTTTAATTCAATACAGTGAAGCTGCTCAACGTCAATTTTTACTCAACATAAAAGGGTACGCGTTAATTTAATACCCGGAACATGTCCTGGTATCTGCAAGGCAATTTTTCTAAATTGTTAGGCACTGTCCTGTTGTGTTTGTTTCCCACAGGATCCAGCATAATGTGCAGATTGTTGGCATGTTCTTCTAAATCATGCTGCCATCACAGGAATAAAAGTACTAGAAATCATAGATAAAACTATAAAAGTTATATACATTCTTTTAATAGGTAACCCAGACAGGACTAATGTGATATATGGGATGGTAAATAAATACTAGAAGGTAGGCAGAAAAGTTTTCGTACGGCAGAATTCCAACACAACAACAAAAGAAAGGAATAATCACTACACTGCCCTGTTAGATTGTATTACCATAAAGCAAAACCTGACAAGGTAATGACAGATCCAGTTTATTCAGCTTGGTGATATTTGGCAATAGGCATGGTGATATGGTATGGCATCATGGGGCACCCGAACCTTTACTCCAGCTTCCAGGAGGATCACAGGGTAGATAAATCTGACAAGGCAGGATGCAAGGTATTACTAATAGATAAACCATATAGCAAAATCTGATGGACATACATGCATGCAGACATGTCATAAGGACTGTATATTAAAGTGTACAGAATGAGAAGGTGTGGATAGGGCAATGCATAGCATATTAATATTATTATTATTATCATTATTAATGAACAGGATTTATATAGTGCCAACAAATTACGCAGCGCTGTACATTAAATAGGGGTTTCAAATGACAAACGAATACAGACAGTGACACAGGAGGAGGAGAGGACCCTGCCCCGAAGAGCTTACATTTAGTATATAGAAGGTTATGTGGAAAAGAGAACATATAGCACAGTGCAGAATGAGATGATGTGGAATAGAAGTTGTATAGTACATAGCACAGAAAAGATTGGTGTAATATAGGGAACATATACCATCACAAAACATAAAGAATGATCAGCATGGAATAGTGGAATAGGACATGTATAGTAAAGAAAAGTGTTTCTCAACCTTTTTACCATGGAAATAACTTTTTGGTCTTCAGGGAGCCCAAAATAATTACTAAATCCACAGCTCACAGTACATTAGTGCAATGATCAGAATGCCCCTTCATCTAAATGCTGGCCAGCAGGAAGAATGTCACCCATACGACAGCCTAAAAGATCATTGATGGGAGGTACAAATTGCTCATTGCTCAAGTGGCCCTTAACAACCTCTGGTCTCTGCAGAACCCTGGTTTAGAAAATCTGGTATAGAGTAAAGAATGGTGTTGTATGGAATGAGGAAAGTACAGTACAGAGTAAAGAATAAGAAGTTGAAGAATATGGATATACAGTAAGAGTACAGAATGATTCAGTATGGAACCAGCTGGTAGTGAGAAGAAAGAACTGGATGATGATGAATTCGGCAGCCACAACATTGGACGTGTGCACAGGTGCATTGTCCTGCAAAAAAAGGATCCCTTTGGTCAACTTTCCACGGCGTTTCGTCTTAATTGCCTCCTTCAGCTGGTCCAGGAGGTTAGCATAATACTGTCCGGTGATACTGGAGCCCTGAGGTAGGTAGTCCACACAGAATACCGTCTTTGTCCCAGAAAACAGACATGGCCATGACTTTTTTGGTCGATTTCAGGGTTCGGAACTTCTTCGGTCGCGGGGACCCGCCGTGGTGCCATTTCGGCACCCACTTCACTGAAAGCTTGTGCATGTCTAGGATAGTGTTGATAACAAACCCAACATGCTCCCGTGAGATGTCAAGTATCTGGGCTATCTTCTTTGCGGATATTGTGTATATCTGTGTATATGGGACATTACCTGTATATAGTGTGTATATCTGTGTATATTGGACAATCCCTGTATATAATGTGTATATCTGTGTATAAAGGACAATAAAGGCAAAGTGTGTGTATCTCTGTAGAGGGAATGTTTCCAGAATAGTGTTGCATTTGTGTATAGGAAACATCACTGGCATACCATGTGTATTTGCATATAAGGGACATTACCAATATAGTGTTTATATATGTGTATTTTTACACATTACTTGTATATTGTGTATATCTGTGTACAGGGGATATTACCAATATAAAGTGTATAGGGGATATTACTCATAATGTGTGTATCTTTGCATTTGTCTGCCATGTAAGCTCTTGTACTTGGCCCTTGGATTGCCATTTAGGAATACCAGCCAGCCAAATCTCCAACTGCAGGAGTGCACATTGCAGGCTGCCAGTGCTGCTGCTAAATGCCAGGCAGTGGTTTCGTTTTGTCAGCTTGCAACAGTAAGTGCTGCAACTCTCCAGGTGATAAATGTAGAAGCAGGTTCATAAAAAGTATACTATGTGCTTTAAAGTTGCTTTAAATCATTCATGAAACATGCTACTTAAAATACTGAAAACTGATATAATACACTGATTGTAATAGTTTTAATACATTTTAACCAACAGGAATCAAAGAATGATGATATGGCAGGGTTCTCATGGCTTAGGGGAACTCCTGAAACTAAAAATGAGGAACTGAAACAATTTAGGATTTAAGTGCACAATCTTGGTTATTAGGATTATTGGCATTTAGAGTTAAAGTGGACTTATCTCCAAAAATGAATTTTGGGTAATAGGATTGCCAGCTCCCTCACAATCATGCAGCCTTCTGTCACATATCAACGGAGGCTGCACAGGGCACCCATCATCATAGGCCACATGGAACCACAGGGTGAAAGCATGGGGTACAGCCATCTTCCCTTCTCTTCATTTGTCTTTGCCACACCAGTCAACCTTGGACTCAGTATGTAATCCGGTACTTTTTACTCCTAAAGTACCACGGGGATTTCGGCAAGCCCTTACCTTTAAAGTGACTGATTTACTGGAATTAGTACAGGCTTTACCCATCAGAGTTGACATAGAGTCTATGATCGCCAAGTATGGGACTACTTATGAGGCTGTTCTATGCAATGACAAATAGGGCATAGCTAAAGTCACCAAGAAAAAAGCAGTGTTAGAGGTCACCCTAGGTCTTGTACATAGGGTTTCTCAAATGGGGAGGGACAGAGGCTCTAATTTCCATCATTGATTGTCTCTGAATAGATCAAACAGGAACAACATATGGCTGCATGGTATCCCAGAAGATTGTGGATTAGACACATTGGGCCTGATTTATGAAAGCTCTCTAAGGCTGAAGAGGATACACTTTCTTCAGTGAAGCTGGGTGATCCAGCAAACCTGGAATAGATCTGCTACAGAATTCAAAACATGTGCTAGCAAATAGCAAATACCTTTGAAGAAATTCATTCTAGGTTTGCTAGATCACCCAGGTTCACTGCTGAAAGTGTATCCTCTCCAGCATTTGGAGAACTTTAATAAATCAGGCCTATTGCATGAACTTTGTAAGAGCCATATCCCATAAAAAATTCTAGACCCAGCGTCACCTGAAACCAACTTTGGATGAAATCAGAAAGGCTGGTGGCACTGGCACTGGGGCTTCCCATTCCATCTGGTCATGTGCAAATCAGGGGCAACATATTTCTTATGCACCTGTTTAGGTTTAATGGATCTCATGACTTCCTATCCAATGAATCATTATCTCTGGATGATTGGATGTCCTTCTCTTCCACACTTCTCTTCCTTAAAGAAGACAGTGGTAAAAGGCTCTCAGATAACATACTGGGGCTTGAGTTCAATGTGAAGTTGTTCCTACACCTCTAGGAATCTGGTTTTGGCTGGAATGCTTCTGACTTTGTGGCTTAGCCTTTAAACCTTATACCACCATGATGTCTCCAAATAATCTTCAGTGAGATACACCACTGGAGTTGCTTATTCAGTCTAGTAGAACAAGTTTTCAGGTCTACAGGTGGAGCCTCCTGTGTTTTTTTTTTTTTTAAATACTTTATGGTTTTCTGAATGTGGAAAATTATCTACCTTGAACGCAACATGATAGATCTATCCTAATAATGCAGAGGGTTGCATGTGGAAAGGTATATCTTTTTGGGGAGTATTGACTTCCAGTGGCCAAAATATACAAGTGGAAGCCAAACCAAATCTGAAACACAGTATGTGTAATATGTTTTTGAACAGAGTACAGTTTTGTCAGTTTTTCATGGAAATTTCGAAAATGCTCCACTTGTTAGACTCTGGGGCACTTTTTCCTTTTTTTAATATGAGCTCCTAATCAATCTCAGGTAGATGGGAGGATTATTTTCCATAGGATCTGAAAAAACTTCCACATAAGCATGTGGAGCATTCCACATGTTCTTCTGGTACCCTATGTTTGCTCTGTTATTCTTATTACTCCTTTATTAGATCTTTATAATGTTTTAAGGACTTTATACCTGCACTTTGTCTCTTCTGATTCTGTATATTGAATTTTGTTTTTATATATGTCACAATTCCTTTTTTCTCTAAATAAGGTTTACATATATATATATATATATATATATATAATTATTAGTTAAGAAACTAGTGTTAAAAGTCGAATTCTTACCCCCACCACCCCCCATACTTTAATGGTTAAATGCTAATTTTGTTTAGAGTTGTACAACTAGTCCCCAAATCTGCTTCTCTTCATCCAGCAATCTTATATTGTACATGAGCACAGCCAAAACCCACTAACATCCCGAAGCATACAAAATTAGGATAGAGTACAGCTGCTGGATAAAGCTGCTTAGTCCTCTATCTTCAGACAAGGAACATTTGATTTTTGAAACGTGGAGGACATCACGACAAGTGTCATTTTTTTAATTGAAACTGAATTCCAGAAGCAGCAACACTTTTTGTTGAATGAATTCTATCTCTTTCTTCCTCAAAAGCAAGGTCGTACTTTTCAAAAATGCATTTTTAAGTGCTGAAAATGTTTAACTGTCAAATATAATACAATGGAAACAAGTTTAAGTAATCCTATCACTATAGACATAATAGGAGTAATGGTTGTCAGAGCTGCCAACAAGCAGTCAATTTATTTTAATCTCAGTAGATGGCACCAGTATCCTCTTAACCTTTCAAAAAAAAAAGAATAAAGGAAAATCTAAAAAAGTTGCATTGGAACAACAAAAAGCAAATATAAACAGTGACAAAACAAACAAAATAGTGGTAATTTTTATGAGTTATTGAGTCATGATGTGAAATGAGATTATTCAATATATTCACTGAAAAAACGTTTACGTTAAGGAAAGTTTTGGCTTCAATCCTTGTGTAAGGCCAGTGCTGTCCTAATTATTTGAATGACAAAATGTCCAGGAACTGTGGACAGTAGTTTTTCTGTATCAGTTGTATATTGTATGTGTATTCCCACATACAACAGATTGCAGGGACGCTATAAAGCAGCTTCACAGCCCCATATGCACCATGCCACAACGCATTGTGTGTTCTCCACCTTTATCCTATGACCTGCAGTACTTTTTGCAGCTGAATCTCCAATGGAATCTGATCATACAAGCCAGCCTCCCTTTTCTCAGTCTTGGATGCCCAAAACCCGTGCACTGCTGGTCCTTCCTTGGACCACATTGACTTGGTATGAGCTATTGCAGGCTGGGAACACCTCACCTGTAGTTTTGGAGATGTTTTGACCTTGGCCTCCTGCCAATATGATTTTGTCTTTGTCAATTTTGCTCAGATCCATACATTTGCTCATTATTCCTGCTTCCAACACATCACTTTCAAGAACCTACCATTCCCTTGTAGCCTACTATATCTCACCTATTGACCATTGTATAAGGATAATCAATGGTAATCACTTTTAATAGGTTTATTATTTTATTCAATCAATATATACCAACGATGGTTTATTAGATGAACAGAAAAAGGATTGTGTTGTCATGTGTAGCTGACCTCCAATAACCAAATTATGAGGTTGGCAGATTACTGTGCCCCCTTATCTGTACCTGTAAGATAATACTGATCCAAAAATGGTAAGATGATCTTTTAACAAGTGGATATTTTAATACTTAAATAGGAAGCAATTTAAAATATATTTAGATTCTAACAATTAACTTCTCTTATTTGGCTTCTTTTGGGTATATGTGCTTAATAAGTTAACAATACCTGGGTATACTTCGTGTGAGCTGGTAACGTCATGTGTTCTCTGTCTCTGTCGTATTCTTAGCATTTACTTTGCACCTACCTGGAAGAACAATATCGAACAGGGCATCCCCTTGTACATAGTTCTTAGTACCAGACTAAGAACTTATTACAAAGTTAACGAGACAATAGGCAGAGAGGGGCTTCTTGGTGACAAATAATAAGATGATTTTACTAATGCATTAGAAAAAAAATAGACAATTTTAAAGCCAGCGGTAGTATACAAAGTTGAACTCCACAAATGAACATATCAAAAATTAGGTTGTCTGGTTAGATTTAATATGGTTGTCTCTGTTCCCGATGCGTTTCGCCATGTGGCTTCCTCAGGGGTGGTAGAGACTAAAACTAGTTTCTAACATAATATACCAGAAAAGTAACACATTATAAGTTGCATAAACTTAAGAGTAGAGTATATAACAGATGTGATAATTATCCCCACAAAATTATTGAAATTAAAGCACCAAAAAACAGAAACAATGCCAATTGTGGTATATCCTAGGTATGTATATGTGAGAAAGTGTGAATAGTTAGGCATAGTTTCAAATGTACAATATGTTATTGTAATCTAATACGGTGTTGAATATAGGTGGTAACATGATGTTAATTAAAAAAGACTTACTTAGGATAATAAAAAGGTTGTCTTTAAGCTTAATGGTTGGAATTATGGGAGAAGGTATGTGTTCCAAACAAGGGATCCAAAATGTATAATAATAATAATTATTGTAGCTTGTTGTAGAATTGAACATTGAATAATTTTTAGCATGTTAGGCTCAAGAAAAGAGGTAAAACCTATATTCAATAGAGAGAGGGGCAGTATTTGAAGGAGGTTCCCTAGATCAATAGTCACCAACCTTTTAGGATCCACGGACCACTAAATTTATCGGCTCCGGACTGCGCATGCCCAGGGACCCGTGTGTCATGCAAAGGGGAAGACACTTCCCCAATAGTGATGTCATAATGCCAGAACCGGCCCACTCTCCCATCGCAGGCTCACACCTGTCCAGAGTCTCAACCCACCCACCGTATGGGGGACATGGTCCACGGCTCTGGCTGGTGCGCCCCCCACTGGCTAGAGCCGCGAGCCACCAAAATTTTCTTGCGGACCACCAGTAGGGGACCACTGATCTAAATGACATGGATTCTAAATACACTGTAGAAATATAGAATAGAAACCTGATCAACTTGGATCAACATGAAAATCAAGCTATCATTTTACCCAATAGACAAGTGCACAGAATAAAATACCATGTAGATTGCTCATCTACAGGAATCATTTATCTCATCTTATGTGAATGTGGTTGTTTTTACGTGGATTCATTCAAAAGGGCTTTTCATAAAAGAGTTTATGAACATATGACCCTTGTAGCCTAGAGGACAGGAAGTGTTCGTTCTATTTTCTGCTGTTAGGCAGCCCTAATACCATTAATCCCATTCAGCCGATAGTAATTTGATACATTTTCTTTTGATTTATTAACTTATTTACTGCTTTATCATATTTATTTATTCTTTATTTAATATGTACGTGTTCTTGGTTAATTATATCATGCTTCTTTCACTTATCTTATGTGACTTTTATGCAAGACTTAAACACCTGTTTTGAGCGAGTTTTTAAAACTTGATCTCGCAGCAAATACGGCCGTGCTCGGTTACTGAAATTGTAAACGAAAATGGTTGGTGTAAATTCACCAATGGAACTTGAATTTAAAAAAAAAGAGTGCATGCTGTTTTGATGTGCGATCCCTGGCAATAGAGGTTAAATGGGGACAAGTCTCCCCATTCAAAACCTCTAGTGCCCTCTGATTGGCTGAGGAAAGCTTTCCTAAGCTAATCAGGGAGCACTAGAGGTTTTGAATGGGGAGACTTGTCCCCATTTAATCTCTAGTGCTGGGGATCGCAAACAGGATTTCCAGGGCTGCAAGAATGATTGAGAATCCACTGTGATCCTGGGCCACTAGAGGTTAATTAACCTCTAGTGCCCGGGGATCACTTTGGAACTGCAGAGAAACTCTTAATGGAGTTCCTCCATTGAGAATTCATCTGCAGTTCTGTTCCCACTGTCACGAGGCTGTACTTATCAGTCCGGTGACTGTGGGAACTGAACTGCAGATGAACTCCGAATGAGGAAACTACATTGAGAGTTGGGTAAAATTACCTGAAACAGTAAGCGAGGGGTTAAGCAAGGGGTTAAGGCGATAAAAGGTCCGAAAAAAGAGGGATGAGGTCATAGAAAATTTAGCTGTGAAGGGAAAAACCTCCCACCCACCTGCCCCTATGTTGGTCACATGGCTGTGGTTTGAGGTTTTTGTTACTGTCTTTCTAGCAGGTGGGTTGGTGATGGAGGTTGAAGTCCTCAAGGGCAGTGTTTTTCTTGTGTCTATATTAGTGGGGTGGGGCACCATTCCTTGGTGTGGAGTCTCCTAAATGAAGTAAAATGAGGTGAACTTAAATTTTAGTAGGGGATAGCCTACATGTACCGTATTTTTTGCCGTATAAGATGCACTTTTTCTTCCCCAAAACTGGCGGGGGGGGGAAAGTTAGTGCGTCCTATACGACAAATGTGTTATAAAATAATTAAAATAATATACTCACCCGATACCCGATCCTGCGTGTGTCTCTGGCTGCATGCAGTGTGTGTCTCTTCCCCTCTCAGGCAGCATCGTGTCTTCTCCTGTCTGTAAAGCAGAGCGAAAGAAGCCGGCACAGCGCCACCTGCTGTTCCCTGTCCTAACTGCCGTACAGTGGAAAAAAAGCACAGAGTGATCAGAAGGGGAATTTGAATGACACAGAGTGATCAGAAGGGGAATTTGAATGGCACATGAGTGATCAGAAGGGGAATACCGGTATGAATGGCACATGAGTGATCAGAAGGGGAATAATCTTTCAGAATCTTTTTTTTCTAGATTTTCCTCCTTTAAAATTGGGTGCGTCTTATACGGCGAAAAATACGGTAGTTTTGCTATCATTCCCAAGCTATGATGATGGTGCAGCTCCCAAGTTGTTTGTGGATGCCATCGAGGACTGGCAACCTGGGAAGAAATTTTGATTTTGAATTTTTGTTGGGTGTTAGTAGTGGGTTAATATTTTTTAATATTATGTTGTTATCAAGTGATGCATGTTATTTAAATTTTGAAATCCTGTAGCAGCATGACCATGGTGTGTAAACTTTTCTTGATGTGGACAAAACTTTCAAATTCTATTGAAATGTACATGTAAGTACTTGGTGAATGGCGAATCTGCCCCTTACAACCAGCAGCTATTGGAAACACTACCCAATGTGTATGTCAGTAATAAGGAAGTGCTGGTTTGCTAATGTAAACAGCAACCAGTGATCTCAGTGGCTGATGGTTGTTAGCCGATGCACTGTCCCTTACAACAAGCAGCTAATGGTACTGCTGCACCCTATTTATAATAGAAACATGGGTACATCGATTCCTTGGGGATCCTTCGTGTATATATGTTTTGTTAGCACCCTGTAATATTAGTCAGGAGGACTCCTGGGAACATCCATTGGCTGGTATCAGGTGATAGGGATAAGGAGGGATCATCTGGGTATATACATTACCAGTCATCTGTATTATTGGTCAGGGGGCTCCTGGGAACATCCATTGGCTGCAATTGAAAAAAATTGATGTAGAGAGGTCCCTTGGGTATGTATATATATATTCTAGCATCCTATAATATTGATTCCTGAGTATATATTATTATTTAGTATATAGTATATATTCTATTAAGCATAATACAATATCAGTGAGAAGGACTTATTGATTCATACATTGCCTGGTATCATTTATTTATCGCAAAGAAGGGCTTCAGGATGTACTGTATATACTGCTTTGCATCTTATATTATTAGTTCAAACAACTTTTGAATATTTCCTTGCATCAAGTTATATTGGCAAAGTGGATTCCTGTGTATGTACCTTGCCCAGCATCATGTTATATTGGCAAGAAGAACTCTTGGGTATATACATTGCATGCCATCATGTTATATTGGTGAGTAGGACTTCTGGGTATATACATTGCATGGCATCATGTTATATTGGTGAGTAGGACTTCTGGGTATATACATTGCAGTATATACATTGCATGGCATCATGTTATATTGGTGAGTAGGACTTCTGGGTATATACATTGCATGGCATCATGTTATATTGGTGAGTAGGACGTTTGGGTATATACATAGCATGGCATCATGGTATAGTGACGAGGAGGACTCCTAGGTATATACATTGCATGGCATCATGTTATATTGGTGAGTAGGACTCCTGGGTATATACATTGCATGGCATCATGTTATATTGGTGAGTAGAACGCTTGGGTATATACATAGCATGGCATCATGGTATAGTGACGAGGAGGACTCCTAGGTATATATATTGCATGGCATCATGTTATATTGGTGAGTAGGACTCTTGGGTATATACATTGCATGGCATCATGTTATATTGGTGAGTAGGACGCTTGGGCATATACATAGCATGGCATCATGTTATATCGGTGAGTAGAACGCTTGGGTATATACATAGCATGGCATCATGGTATAGTGACGAGGAGGACTCCTGGGTATATACATTGCATGGCATCATGTTATATTGGTGAGTAGGACTCCTGGGTATATACACTGCATGGCATCATGTCTGCATGGCATCATGTAGTGGCAATGAGGACTTCTGGGTATAAACATAGCATGGCATCATGTTATATTGGTGAGTAGGACTCCTGGGTATATACATTGCACAGCACTATGGTATAGTGGCTCATGAGTAAATATATTACATGGTATTGTTGATCAGTGGGTAAGATAACTTCAAATTGCCAGTGTCACTGTAATTTTAATGTAAATATGTACACTGGCATTCTATAGTGCTGATAAAAAGATATGCATGGGTATATACTGGCTTGATCATATGTGAATGGGGTACCTAGATAAAATCACTGCCTGGCATTGGGCGATACTGTGGGTGAAGTATTTAGAGTATATCTAATGTCTGCCATTATAAAATAGTATGGAGAGGATATTATATTTGGAGGCATGAGGTAGTTTGGGTACATTTACTGCACACAAACATCTATTGTTGGGTAAGAGAGATGCCATGGTGAATACCTTGCCCAGCAACATGTACTTTTTTTCTCAAGGAAAGCGTCTTATATATGCTGTTTTGCATCATAGAATGTCATTGAGGAGGGGTCAGTGCTTTATACACTTCCCAGGATTCTGTATAGTTATGTATATCTGTTTTTAAATGAGATTACTGTTATAATGTGTATGCATCTGTGTATAGAGGACATTACCAGAACATTATGTGTGTATCTTTGTATAGCGGACATTATTGGTATAATATCTGTACATCCAGGGCATTACCAGCTTAATATGTGAACATTTATTATTATAATGTGTGTGCATTTTACTGAAATAGAATGTGTAATCATTGTGTAAAGGACTACCAGTATAGTGTGTATTTTTATAAATATGATATATTACCGGCATGTATAAATGTGTATAAATTTGTATATAGCAAACATTACAAATATAGTGTGTATATTTGTTAAAGATCATTGCTGTCCTTGTATTATCTGTTCTTTTTAATTGGTGTCTGTACTGTATACTGGCCATACTAAGTCCATATAGTCTGATCTGCTCTTCTGGTTGTGGTTTGTTGATAGACCAATGCATATTGAGTTAGTTCCTTTCAGCCTTTCTATCCCCAGGCCCTGGTGGAACAGAAGGGTCATTTTGAAACATATACAAATACTTTGTGTTGCAGATTAACAATAACCTTATACCTAACTTTTATCAGCCCCAGGCCCTGGTGGAACAGAAGGGTCATTTTGAAACATATACAAATACTTTGTGTTGCAGATTAACAATAACCTTATACCTAACTTTTATCAGGAGGCTAGGACTATGGTTTTAGGTTAAAACAACACAAGGAACCAACCCATGGAAAAAACTCTATAGGAAAGGGAAGATGTATGCATATTTCCCCATTTTTTGGAGATGGGGGAAAGGGACATGTTAAAATTCAAAATATGTAGCCAAATATGAATGAATAAAAATGGTTAAGATTGTAAATATTTTTCATTACAACTACTTTATATTAGCAAGGTATGGTAAGAGGCTGAATGAAAGTTTAATTTCAATGGTACTTTTTTAGTAGATAAATGATACATTTAAATGAGATGTGAATATTCACCCGAAAAAGAAGAAAATAGGTACGGGGGGCTTGTTTGTAAATAGACATGTCTACGATGAGGATTAGGATATGGAAAAAAACCTTGGGTATAGTATTATATGTAGAATACCTTTGCAGAGAAAAAAGAGAATCATGGCACTAGATTATAGTGAAGATTTAGCACATGGATTAGAATCAGTATTCAGAATGAAATAGGCATCACGGAACATTAGAATATGGATATATGGATAATCCAACCATCTCTAAATCTCCATAAAGCCACTGTTCCAATAGATTGAGTGTTGCTATTTAGGGAAATAAATAAAGCATTCCAAGTACATTCTTGACTAGTGAATCATCGGAAATCAGATAACATTTTTAACCAGTCCAAAACGTTTCTTCTAAAGAGTAACGGATAAAGCATTTTTAAAGTTGCAGTATATGGTGGAATGGATTTGATTGTTAGCACCTGTTTGACTGTCACGTTGCTCCTCTTCACTCTCAAGTCATTAATTGAAGGAAATCTTTAGGGGGCCTCCCAGCATGGAGGAGTTCAGATCAACAAATGTCACTTGATGAGCTTGTCAGGAATGTGCATTGATTTAGCACTTTTGTCACAGGAGTTACAGGTGGCTAATTAAACAATGTTTGTTTTAGTCCATTAGCTTTCTCATTAACTGACATGTAATTGTGGCAGTATTATAGAGGTTCTGCATTTTGAGTGAAATAAAACTAAACTCCTAAAAATTCTTAGTTTTGTAGAGTGCTGTGCAAGAAACAGGATCACATTATTTTTTTTCCTGACACAGTTCACATGTTACAGATTTTTGTATGAACAGCTTGCAAATGTATGTAATCCAGCATCAGTAGAATATCATAGAACAATTTTGATGAGGAAGCAGAAAAAAGTTTTGACTTACCTTTCAACTTTCCAAATTGAGAAATGAAGCTGGTTTTTTTAAAATGCTAAATAAAGAACACTGATGTTTCTAATAAATGTTTCAACCTAAGTTTATCCCCATGTACACCTTGGTCCCTTTTCACACTATAAATAATTTATGTGTGTTGATATGATCAGATATGACTGAATCGCTACAGCTGTGATATACCAACCAGCCCCCTTAGTTGGGCTGCAGTAAAACAGTCTGACCTGCTGCTGCTGCTGCTGCTTTGATCTTCCTACTTATTCTTGGTACCCCCATAACCATTACATTGAACATTTCAATAACAGCTCCCTCAACCCCTTTTCCATCAGAGAATTTACCAACTTCTAACATCTATTTTTCCATATAATTCATCTAATTGTTACCAACCTAATATCTCTATGCTCCCCTGAAGAAGCCTTATGGCGAAACGCGTCAACAAAAGAAATAACTATGTTCACTTAACAGCATCTTCTAGCAATGGTAATACATTACATTCTGCTATGTTTAAACTCCATGTATATCTTTGTATAGTGTTTTGTTTGAACCATTGTGACTTTCAGTAAAATATATAAATTTTTCCTAAAAAAAACCCTCTTTAGTTGTTCCATTTTTGCACTTTGCTTTTTGCATAGGGCTTGGAAGACTTGTATAATGTATGGAGAGAATCTTGAGTTGCTTTTCCATTATTCCAGTTAAGAATAAATTGTAACCCAGCACACTAACACATGCCATGCTGTGTGTTGTGGTAATGCATGGGTTTTTGCATGGAGATTTCCTATCACTTTTTGCGTAGACAACATTTAACATATAGCAAGTGCTGGAAAATCTTTGTTGCTGTTATTTCCTCTCACTGCTCTGGAACAACTTTTCAACCAAAAACCCAAAGTTTTGGTTACAGATACACATAAAACTGCAATATATGTAGAGGAACATTGACCACAAAAATTAATTCAATCATTTGTGGAGACCCATTTTGTATACTGCCATTGCTAGATTTTCTCACTAACTTTTATTCATTACATTTTTGGTGAAGAGTTGAATGCAGTCAACCTTAGACAGTGGATAGAATTGGATGGTGGTTTTCAGGGACTGTTCATGCTAACCATGGGATCTTACTTGAACCTCATTTCTAGTGACAATTGCCCAAATTGGATTAAAGTCTGCCATCGTGCAGATGCCACTGTTCTTCCCTTGCAGCTTTGAGCCTGATTTACTAAAGCTCCCTAAGACTGGAGAAGTTAGACTATCATGGGAGAACCTGGGTGATCTGGTCATGGCGATAACTGATATCTGAGCATCCCTACCTTTACATTGAGGTCACAGGCACATATATCCTCTCCTAAAACACTGCCTTGCCATTAAATTTGTTGTCCAGACTGGGCTCCTTAGTTCCACTTTTCTCCTATACATGTGAGTTGTGTGTGTGTGATGTGAAGGAACAGCTATAGTCTTAATCCTTTGCCAGAATCCTGGTGTTTTCTCATTATATTATTATTATGTTGGTGGTTCATGCTATGAATGTATCACTTTGGCCTGATTCAGATTTTGTTATGTTGTTTTTTGCTTTTAGCGTTTTAGGATTTATGTACTTTATGTTATTTAGGCTCTTTATGTACTCCAATTATGGTCACTTACCGTATATGTATCACCAACTTTGTTCCTTAAGCTTTGTTTAGCTTCTTGATAATATTTGTACTTCCTAAATTTTCTATAAAATACTTGTAGATGTGTGAAAGAACTGCTATTCACATATCTTCACTTTTTACCAACTGAATGATAGTGGTGGAACAAAATAATTGCTACTAGAAAATAGCATAAACATCAGATTTTCATAGGATTGTCATGTTATTGCTTAAAAAAATGAGAAATATTTTTGAAATAATTTTTTTATTTCTTCATATTAATATCTGATCTTTATCATTATCTAAAAAAAAGTTATCTAAAAAAAGTTTAAATGTTACTTTACTGAACATAAGTGACATCCATGTTATTATGGGTAAATTGTGAATCAAGAAAAGGCAACTCTTACAAATACAGGCAGTCCCCGGGTTACATACGAGATAGGGACTGTAAGTTTGTTCTTAAGTTGAATTTGTATGTAAGTTGGAACATGTAAATTATTTTAATAAATGCAATTAGGACAGATGTTTGTCTAAACATAATATTAGGCAGTGTGGTGTCAGTTACTGTATAAAATCCTCACTGTCAATCACAAACAAAGCAAAAAAAAAAAAGCTTTATGGAACCTAGACATTCATTAACTTCTGAGGCAAGCTGTCCTTTGATATGCAAAAAGAAACAGCTGCAGAGTTTTTTTTTTTGGTCAGTAAAGAGTTACTAGATGCTACAGATCAGCTCAGCTCTGAAGATCACCCACAACCTTAGCTGTGTTTAACAAAAGATTTCTTCTGCAAATCATGCAAACTGGCCCCCTCTTCCTTTCAAGCCGCCATCCTGCAGGCGAGCGAGCAGGGAAGGCCCTTTCGTATCTAGGAGTCGTCCCTATGTCAGATGTCCTTAACTAGGGGACTATTCATATTCTCTACTAGTAGGGTTTCTTGTGCTCTCTACAAACTTCAAAAGTACAGATGAACCACCATAAGCGACATTTATGTGGCTGAGCATTTAAAAGTTGTGTATTGTCATGGGCCATTGGTGGTTGACCGTTAGTGGGATTAGAATGGGAGCCAAGGGGAATTCTGTACTACCACCTAGGTAGGTTGTTCTGAAGCACATTTGAGATTTAAGACAAATAATGGAGTGATTAGATACTATGGTGGGCATGCTAAATCAGGATACCACTAAATGAATACCATGGAAGATAAATCTAGACTAAAAGACTTGCCACAGATGAAAAACATTAGTTTGTACCATATCTGTAAGGACAGGTCTGGAGAGAGCAAGCAGAGGGAGATTAGTGATTAGATTTACATGACTGAGTGGACAAAGAGCACACAGGAAAGGGTAAAATGGTTGTTGTGGGGTAGGAAAAGATTAGTCCAGGTGAGTGGTAGGAAAGCGGAAGTTAAGGGGGAGTTTTAGTAATATAAGTTTAGGGGATCAGGAAAGGGGGGGTCATTTAATTTTGTCAGAGTAGGAAGAACGTTTACCACCCTATCTCCTCTTGTTTATGGTTTGGCTGGGCTGGGTTCGTGGTAAGGTCCTCTAAAGAAGTATGTTTTGGTGGCAGTATCAGTGGGTTGGAAGATCCATCTCTGGTTCTCCTGAATATTGTGATGAGAAGGAGCTTTTAAAATTGGTTTAGGATGGGTTGCAACTAGTTGTGATATCGTTCCCAAGCTGGGTAATAGGGCAGCTGGGAGCAATAATATCATGTTGGCGTAGAGTCCAAGTGGTAGTAGGGGGCCTTTGAGGACCGGCAACAAAAAAAAGTTAAATGTTAAAAAGGTGTTTTATAAATTTTGGGGATTGTTGTGTATTTATTGGATAAGTGGGGGTGGTGGTTTAGGAAAGAGGTAAGCAATAGTTCTAGGGGTCTTTACCTTAGTCATGTGTTTTTCACTGTGAATGGTAATTTTAATGTTTTTGTATCTATAGGAATGTGTTTTTTATAATTACAATGTTGTTTGCCAACTTTAAAGCGCCACACCTGATTGGTAATAGAGGGGGATTTGTGTAGATGGAGGAGCCAAAAGGAACCCTATACAACTGCCTATTTGCTGAAGCATGTTCAAGATATGAAACAAAATAAATGTGTAGATCAGGGGTGTCAAACCAAATCTGGCCTCCCAAATCTTGGCCCTCAAAAGAATTCTTAATATGAATTGCAGCTGGCTTGCTTCTACTGCAATTGGTAGTAGTAATGGCGGGCCATCTGCAATTCATATTAAGCTGCTATTCTATAGACGCAAGTACAATGCCGCTACTACAATTCCCAGCATTACTCGTGTCTCTAGACCATCAGCCTCTCTGCCTTTGCGTGACCCCGCATTTTAAAGACGCAAGTGATGCCAGGAATTGTAGTAGGGGCATCGCTCGTGTCTATTGAACAGCAGCCTATGCGTGGACCCCGCATACTTTATACTGGCAGGTAAACTCAATATTCAGGAATTATCAGGATTATTATTATCAGGAATTATCATAGAACTATTGCTATATATATTGTTTTACTGTGCCAGAGAATGCAATGTAAAACCAAATGAATTCAACCATTCATTTGGTTTCACATTGCATTTTCTGGCAAAGTAAAAACAATTACTCTCAATAAGAAGAAACAAGAACACATGAGAAGAACATGCAGAAATATGCAGTGGATTGATCTAAATAATTTAGATCAACCCACTGCATACTACCGCATGCTCTTCTCATGTGTTTTTGTTTCTTCCTATTGAAAATAATAGTTTTTTCAATAAATTTCAAGTTTGCCCCTTGACATGGTATAAGATTTTAATTTCGGCCCTCTGTGTATTTGACCCTGGTGTAGATGAAGAATGAAAGAGGCCTATGGCAAACATGGACCTGGGAGAATGCATCTCATCACAAGTCAAACACTTCTATGTCTCCCAAAACAACTAAACAACAAACACCTTCACTGTTTTCACATGGTTTTGTGCTATTCAGTGTATTACTGCATGGAGATTTCCCCTAACATTTTGGGGAGACAACATAAAAATTCACTTTCAAACACTTTATTCCCTACTAAAACAGGCCATGACAAAACAATGGCACCCAATTGAGGATGGGGCAGATGGTGCTGAAATAAAATTTATTTTTGTTGTAAATAAATACTCAGGCGAAAAGCCAGGACTTATTTGTTTATAACTGTGACTATTACAAGAAGTAATTTTATTATCTACTTCCTACCTGTGATTACAATCCATTATCTGCTCAACAGTTATGATCCATTATTTTCTAAAATTCCCAGTGGGGATTAGCAGATTCTCAGCAGTGATTCAATGATGTCATAGGATTATAGAGTTGATAGATAAGAATGTTTATTGGCAGCAATGTTCGGTGAAGCTGTAGCTTTCCTTTAATCAAGTGGGGATTTTTTGAACATTTTATCTAGTTCTTTAGAATACTTGAAAGTATTAGAAATGATATGCAATGTATTCTAAAACTCGCAATGCAGTTCAAGTATTAAAATGCACCTGGGTACTTTAACATACATTTCTGAAAAATAAACTTTAGCAATGATATAAATGGAGGTAAGTTGCTTCAATTATATAGTGTTTGTGTTCCTATTAGTCATAATTAATCTGTGGGAAAATATTGTCACTCTTGTGGCAGCTTGTTGAGAACAGAATGTTGATTTAGGCTGCAGACTGTAAATACCCACTTGTCTGGGCTTTGGTACCAGAAACACTGATAAGTAGCTGTAGACAGACTTGGCGCTCATCACTCAAAATTTAATAGCATTTGAAAATTGCACCTACGGATGGAGGACTTGTTAAGTGGTTCAAAGACAACACAAAGATTACGAAAAACAACTAAAATATTCTTTAAAATGTTACACAGCCGTCCAATGTCTAGAAAATGATTTTAAGGAAAATATACATTATACAGTAAATTTGTTGCAAATTGGATTTTGATATTGCCATTTTCTGTTTTAGTTCATAACCTGAAATTCCTCCACTTTATAAAGAACACAAAAACCCTTTTACTGGTTCACTCTACAGACTTAATTGATGTTGTGGTTAGAGAAGACGTCAAAATTGCACAGTTGAAAGTAATTTTGCAGGCAAGTAGATTTGCGTCTAGAGAACGGAATAACAACTCCCTGGGAAAAATAACTACCATCAGCTGCCTAAATCCAACCAATATAATTTCTTGACTTGGGCGGCTTGATGTGTTCCAGGGTCCTCATGGCTATCTCATTGTTTCTCAAAGTCGTTCAGCATATTTTAGATTTAGCTAATACTGCCAGGGGTAGTAGGGCGGGCACGCATGGGCATGCGGTGCCCTCACTTTTTGATAGATGCGCATGCGCGCTCGCCATGGATAGTACCATGCCCCTTCTTCTTTTTTTATGACTACACCCCTGAATACTGTACATATATGACATGTCTTTTTTGTTGACAGGAAGCATCTATGTTTCAAGTGGAGGTGACCAATGACAACCTCATCGTCATGTCATTAGAAGATTCAGACTTAATGGACCCATCCTCTGTGTATGTTGTAAAAATCACTGGCGAGTCAAAAAACTATTTTTTCCAATTTGAAGAATCAAATAATTCACTGCCCAGTCCATTGGTATTTAATGCCAGTTACCATGGCCTTTATTACATAGTGACGCTGATGGTGGTAAACTCCAATTTGGCTTCAAGACCAGCCAGATCTGTCATAGTATTGACCAGTAAGTATGAGTATTCAAGAAACACATTTCACAAAGTGAGTTTCCCTCTCAGCCAAAGGTGACCCTCCTAACATGTTGTACTTTTACCTCCTGACTCTTTCTTGTATAAAATCATATTCCTGGAGGGCTTCTTAGTTTTTAAGTGAAAAAGAAAGTTGATGACTATATATAACAAAAGTATACACGTTTCCATGGCTAGATTACAATGACAATCCAAGCTTACCCAATTGTGTGTGATATATGCAAGTTCATGCTAAATTTGAGGTTTGTCCCATCTGTGATCTACAGGAAGCAATGCAAAAACACACCACTCCCCACGCCAACAGTATTCAATAAATATTAATGTGCAGGATGGCATTCATACCCTGCCAGATTTCCAGGCTCTGATGTGTTTAGACCTAACTCAAGGCTCAATTATTGGTTCTTGTTTTTCTACCACATGCATATATATATTTTTAAATATTAACCATGCCTAAACCAAAAACAAACATTTTACTTCATTGTAGCAGATCTATTCTGATAGTAGCTGGTCATGCCAAAAATAAATTGCCCACACATTCCTATTGGTAAAGTACCCTAAAGTTTGTTAATAACTTATTAATATTCCTGTTCTGTGCACAGAAAATTTCAAACACAAGATGACAAGATCAACAAGTATTTTGCAGGTATTTGTGCTTGTAATAATAATAACAATAAAGGAAAGCAAATGCAGCCACCAAATCATAGGGCTGGTAGGCTACAATATATTACATTTTTGCTCTTTACTAATCCTGCATGGCCTCTTTTTGAATCCAAATAAAGCAATTTTTGGTGTAGAACCAGGAAAAATGTTGCTGCCAATGATTTTAGGTATGCACGCCTCACAAAAACCAGGTCTAGTTTATTTGGATATTCAAGTGACTCTTTCATTTTTTTAAAACATGTAAAAAGCAGATACCTGAAAAAGATGACTATAACAAAAGACTTTGTTCATGTTGAGAGTTTTGGCCATCCAATTTTTCTATACCATCCGACCCTCTTTTTGGTGTGTTGACTGCCTGGTCCCACACTGCGCTCTGTGGTGCCCCCCCCCCCCCCCCCGAAGTGCTCTGATCTTAGTGCCAGGTGCTATTTATAAAGATTGAATAAATGGTAACCATGCTTGTTGTAAGTATCCTGCATTGAGCACCGTTGTTCCCATAAAGGATTTCGGTCCAGCAAACTTCAAAGCCTTCGATAAAACTCTATTTGCAGCTTCTTCTTTGACAAAATTTCTTCTGCTATAATTTTCAATATCAGTGGTTTGAACTGTGCACAGAATATTCAACTGTATACCATTCACACAGATAACTGAACAAGGGAACAAACAAAAAATTGTCCTGCCTGTAGATGGCTGTGATCCAAGGACATGATCATCCACCATGCATCCTGTTTGTTGGCTGATATTCCCAGAACCTTACAGATCCAGTCCTGCTACATTAATTTTTTATTGAGATTCAGAGACAGAATGTACAAAGGCTGTTCTTTAAAAAACTCACAATGCTGATTTTTTGTTTAAGATAGCTTGCTGTCTTTGTCCCACTGGAGAGATTTCCCTTCAATTAGCAATGCAACAAGAAACAAGTAATCTCCCTAAAGTGAACAAAGTTGCAATCATAGTTACCACAGGAACAGGTTTCCCATTGAAAAAGTTTCCTTAATTTCATGCTCTCAAAAAAAAGTAAATATTTTGGATTACCTCTTTTTTTATCTGCTTTCCTGAATATGGTCACTAGATGAAATAGAGAGGGTAATCTTTCCACCAAACACACAGACAAGAATAACAAACTTAACAAAGGCTCCAGCCCTTTCCTAGCTCTTCCAAAACTAAAAGAATGTATAATGCAAAAATTTATATCAATAATGTATATAAAAATGTATGATAAAAAGTATATCAAAACATAATTTTAATGTTTAACAAAATTACCCGAACAAATTAAAGTTTCCATTGTAATTGTTTAAGAGACCCATGGACTATGATGTGAATGCTTTTAATACTTTCAGAGTTGTAAATGCAGATTTATATCTAATGTAAGTACAACATTTTCTTTTCATATAATAAAACCTGAATTGTAATGTATATTCCTGCTAAGCTGTCTACTTATGTCTTCTCTGCCTTCTAGAACCTCTTTCAGTGGGTCGGCTTTTCATCCATGACTATAAACCATCCCCAGAAACTGGAGTTGTCTTTGAAGCTGAATATCCAGAAAAGTTTAATGTCTTCAGCAGGGAGAATATCAGTTACTGGGAAGGCAACAATTTCCGCTCTGTGCTCTATAAGGGTCAGCAATATATATAATATAAATAATAATATTATTTCCTTTAATCTACACAGAATTGTGAAAATATCTGCTTTTAAGTACATGAACTGCAATGTCTTCCTAGTATTACTTTTAGATTTAAGGCAGCCTTTCGTGACGTATCACAAACACAGTAAATAGCAATACATAATCGGTTTGATTTATTAAAGCTCTCTAGAAGATGGCATTCATCTTGAGAAGACTAATATGAGTGAACCTCCCGATGAGTGGGAGCTGCAGAAAACACGCCAAGGCAGGAATGTGATTGTTAAGATAAAACTTCTATCAGCTGTTACCTTTCAACCATCCCCAATACCCAGAATTACTGTAAGCCTGAGGAAAGATATATTACAATGCATACTGGTCTGCTAATGTGCTCCAAAGAGCTTTTGCTAGGCCATGGAGTTATGACAGTTTATGATGCAGGTGGAAAGTCTTTGCTCTGATATAATATTGCAGGACTGACAGGTTCCTTTAATGTTCCTGTAATAATATTTAAGTGAACATCACCTCCTGTGTCTTGGCACTGCAGTTTTTGGCTGATGTTTGTTTAATTGTCCATAAATGGGATAGATCTCGAGTTCCCAGATCTGATGACATTTCCATGACTCAACTCACAGCACATACAATACATAGGAAGCGGCTCATTCTCTTTCTTCTACAGAAAAAGGAACTAATTTATACTCACTCAACACATGTAGACAATACTGAGCACTTCTTTACCAATTAACAGATAAGCTTATAACAATTACACTTTAATTTAGTTAATACATGATTTTATTATATTCATTAACATTCTATTAACAATTCTCCTTCTTTGATTAAATTTATTAGAGAATTTCAATACTGAGCTCAACTGTTTTTGTAATGAGACATTTACAGATTTTGTCCTCTTTTTGGATTGCTAGAAGCTTTTCCTTCTCAGATAACCTATTGGGCATTGCCAGGAAACATGAAATTGATTTTCGAACACCCATCTCCTTTATAGATTTTGTATAATCTTAGCATTTTGTGGCCTATATTATTTTTTTCAATCTTAATATTTTTCTTACAATTCATTAAAGCTTTTGTTCCTACTTTTTGTAGTAAGGTATTGTGCTTTTTTTTGCATTGTGTGCTATTCTGTTTCCTACTTGTACGGGGTTCCATTTGTAATTTAATGTTTTTCTGCAGCTGTGAAAATGTTTTAAAAGAAATGGTAATTTTGGACCTAAAAGTGCTTCAAGTGCCTTCAATTTTCCCTTTCCATAATTCAGTGTCATCTTTTGCACATACTGGATTGTGTACGTATAGCCCCAGTAGGACACTATTTGGGGGACCCAAACATCAGAACAATAGTTAAGAAGACTTAAGGAAGCATGTACAGGCTTTTTGCGTGACTCTTTTGTGTATTTTTCCTGGTGGGAAATCAGATATTTTAATTTTTTAACTTCCAATTGTTTAAAATTGATTTTGCAGATTTCATCAAGGGCAAAACTGTGTTTAATCACTGGATGCCAGGCATATGCTACTCCAATATCACCTTCCAGCTGGTATCAGAAGCTTCTTTTAATAAAACCACCTTAGTTAAAAGCAGTGGAATAGGACATGAGCCACAGCAACATCGGACAGGTAAGGAAAAAAACACACGAAAATACCTAAAATATATAAAATGTCATGGCTACAGCTAATGTCCTCCCCATGTCCTCGCATTCCCAGAATTCGTTGAAAAATTTAATATTGGCAGGTTTCTTGTATTCAACATATTTGTGAATTTATAAATATTTTATGAGCTATTAGGTGAATATATAATCAAAAAAGTTTTGTCCTAACTGTAACAAGCAAAATTCCTTCCTACCTCCTGCAAAAGTTTATCTGCATCTTCATGCTCATTATATATCATCCACAATGTGACCACCATCCAAGTAAATAGGCCTATAGTAGTGCAGGCAGTATGGATGAAGAGCTTCATTAGTGATTGTTCATTATTAATTCTTCTAATCATAGGAGCATGGGTCTGATTAAATAAAGCTCTCCAAGGCTGGAGAGGATACATGTTGATCAGTGAAGTTGGGTGATCTAGCAATATGGAATGCATCTGGTCCAATGCAAAACATTTTCTAGCAATGAAGAAATCCATTCCAGGTTTGCTGGGCCACCAAGCCTCACTGATGAAAATGTATCCTCTCCAGCCTTGAAAAGCTTTATTAAATCAGGTCCAATGTTGATCTATTTGACATGCTGCAATTAGCACATACATATGATTAATGTAGTAATACTATATATTCAATGGATTTATCTTCTGTAATGATTAACAAACGTAACTTTTTCTTTTCCAAGCACCTTATCCACCGCAAAATATTTCCATACAAATTGTCCTTGTAAACCGCAGCAGATCTGAGGATCCAGCTAAAGGAACTTTTGTAGAGACGTCTACAGCAGAAGCCAATCTTTCCAACCCCACTGAGAAGTCTTCAGAAATATTCGATGATCAGTTTGAAAGTTCAGCAGCCAGCTCTTCTTATAATTGGACTGAAGAGAAATATCTTGCTAACACCAGCTCTGAAACAACAGCTCCACCTGAATGGTGGGTCAGTGAGACGGCAACAGTGGATGTCGAAGGGTTTGTGAATGAAATTCCCCCAGAATATGAAAATCCCACTTCAGTTAGTTTCTCCTCGGAAACTTTTCAAGATCCTATTCCTCCACCCATTTTTAAAGTCTTAATCAGCTGGTTTCCACCAAAGCCACCAACTGCATTTGATGGTTTCAACATATATCTTCGCAAGGATGGTAAATTTCTGCCATGTTTTGTAATGTTTATTGTAACAACTTGTCATTGTGTGTCATGTGATCTGAAATGAAATATTTGGTATATCATAGGAAACATCCAGATATGTTATATGTGCCTAAGTAACCTGAAAAATAGCAGTGTGCTTTCTGGTATTTGAGGGTGCCTAGGCACTCCTGTATCTACAAGTAGCTGTATATCTGCAGTGAAAATCTGAGGTATGACTGGCTGTTAGGGTTCTATTTATAAATGAGGGGATTTGACCTTTCCTGGTGGGAATCAATTACTGCCATTTAGGCACATGAAACTAGATCCCCAAGATCCCCACAACAAATTTTTGGGGGAAAGTCTGATTCTTCTATACATAAAGCCCTTAGTCTTATGGGGTTTGGAGTGAGATTTCATGATATTACCCTTCATTCCTCCTCATACATATACCAAAGGGATTTCTAAGTAAAACCTTTTAGTTTTCATTGCATGATTTTTAAGACCTCAGTTACCTCATCCTTAGAACTTGGGGTAATGCCTACATGTGTTGCAGAGCTTCGATAATGGAAGAAGTTAAGTCCAATAAATAAAAGGGGTTGGCCAGGGACAGTACTAGTTAATAGGTTAGAGCAGTGATTCTACCTCCTTTAACTGACCCCATTGCCTCCTTACATATGGCTCTATCTAAGGTTTACCGTAGTCAGTGAGAGTGGCTAAGACAAGAGATCTAGTTTTTTCTTTTCAAACCAATATAATTTTTCTTTAACAACATTAATAAATTTTACTAGCCTTTTATGGGCTGCCATTTCATGAGAAACATTTCCCAGTGCAGAACCCTAAAAGTCCCTGACTACCCTTCTAAATTAGTTATGGGGATGACCTTCTGAGCAAAATTTAAACTTAAAACACGCAGATATGCAAATGTTGATGATTGTACGATCTGTCCTTATTGTCACCTGTAGAACATAAAATATTAAGAATAATTGATATTTCTTTTTTTGTCTCTTCATTTAGACAATTTGACATTAATTTCTTCTGTGGTTGAAAATACTTATGACTTTGTAACAGAAGTAATGGAGCCAGGAAAATACACGTTTACAATAAGAACCTTTAGTTCTTCTGGATCTTGTAAGACTCGAGAAAGCAGTGAAGCCAAAGCTCTCAGCTTCTATATTAGTAAGTGAACAATTCTGTGACTGTGTGGTAAGAGACTTTATCATGACGGAGGCATACATCTCTGAATACATTCATATTACTGGTGTACCTGCAGTAGGAGCCACATATTTGAAGAGTTCAGGACTTTCAACAGTTTTTTGTTGAACATATTTGTTTGAACACCTAGGAGAAGTGTAGATATTCTATGCATGGTTATTTATGTTTGCTGTTTGAATTATCTTTGGTGATGCATTACATTTTTCTTTGAAATATATATATGCATGTGTGTGTGTTATACATACACATATATGTAATATAATATATGGTAAAGTCAATTATCTCAGTTAAATAACCCTTGCTAAGGGATGGGATAAATTGGACAGAAGGTGAACAATCAGTTCTAATAGGAAATGTATGGGAAATATAAGCGACCATGACTAAGGCCAAGTTCTAATAGCTAGATGAAGAAGCACAGTATCTGCAAAATAGCTGATCACCTTGGGTGTTGCCTTTATATAATGTTTCCCAACTAGGGTTCTTCCCAAGGTTGCTAGGGGTCCCTTGAGCAATGGGCAATTTGTGACCCTTGGGTTTAGCTGACACCAATGACCTTTTTGTGTAAGAGTGGCATCATTCCCACTGGCCAGTAATGTAAGAGCCATTTTCCCACTGACCACGGCACTAATGTACCATGATCTGTGGATGTAGTAATTAAAGTAAGCATTCCCTGACAACCTAAAATTTATTTCAAGGTATTCCCCTGTGTAAAAAGGTTGAGAAACACTGATTTAGTATGTACTAAATGTGATTCGAGAAACACTGATTTAGTGACTACCAAATGTGATCCAAGAGAGGACACCCAGTGAATTGAGTCAACGGTGTCCAAAGCTCTTTAATGAATATGGGGAGAGGATAGCCCATGTGGTCCAATTCATGGGAAAAAGGTGAACACACAGTGCATTACAGCTTGCAGTGGGCCTATGCTGATCCCAGCTAGCCTTGTCTGATAATCATGTGGATGACCAGGTGTATAAGCAATTTTTACCAGGGGAAGAAATGGCGGCAGGATGCACTATGGTAGAGGGGAGGTCAGTGGATAAATTGTAATTTACAATTCTGCTGCTAATACCTTGGTGCTGGATACCACAGGGCACCATCAGAGACCTGCAAAGCCCATGGAGAGGTCCTCAACATATCAGATATGTTTTTGCAACACCAGTGGGGCCTACACAGTAATATAGTTAGGCCGGTTTAAATGTTTTGGCTGTATATACATTCTGCACAGATTTTTGTACCAAAAAGCAAGATATATTGACTATGGCTTGGCTTTAATTGAATTAAATATTTACCTAAGGGCTGTCGAGATATCAGCTTGCCATGTTGTTGAAACTTGAGAATCAATCTCTGTCTCTGGGTTAGGTCCTGATGGAAAATGGTTCGAAGAACTCACAGAAAAACCAAAGAACGTGACGGTGACATCTTTAAACCCTACGGAAGCTTTGGTGATGTGGACATCCTCCCTGGCTAGTAGTAGTGATTTTGTTGTGTCTGTCCGGTCACAGACATGTCAGAAGCAAAAGGAAAGTCAGAGGCTGGAGAAATATTACTGTAGGGAGGTAACTAGACATTTCACAGAATTTTACATTATTTCTAAGATGTATTTTCATATTTATTTTCTTTCTTTACTATCTTGTCAATGATTGTCCAAGTCTTGGGTGTCTTGTCCTGCCACTCTGGCAGGCAATCATTGACCACAGGCTACACAACATCTCCAAGCAATTATGTAAATGTCATGTGTTCTGGCACTGTATGGTAACTATATTAGGTTGTCTCTAGCAGCCACCCAATAACTCTGGTACAATTTTAGATTGTGTGCTTCTGAGCCCCCAGATTAACTATTTGCAAATATTGTTTTACAATCCAAAATATTCCACTGAAACCTATATACCCTCTCAACCAAAAAAAAAATTCATCACACATTCCCATTTTTCTCCTGTAATGTGATGACTAATGTTTCTGGCCAAAACTTTCTGTAATGACTTGCCAGCCAATACTACAGATCCTTCACTCACAGCTCCCATTTCTGACATCTGAATACCAATTAGGTAATCTCTCAACTATCACTATTACTACATTGCATCTTGTCCTATTCCTGGCCAATTTCTCCTATTAGCTATGATGTCCATCAATCCCAGGGGCAGTCATAGGGAGGAGCAAAATGGAAAAGCCACGAGAGCCCCAGGCTTTTCCCAGCCAACAGGGTCCCCCACAGGAGCCTCAAGTCAGCAGGGGGATCAATAGTTAGCTCTTCATAGGGGCCCACTTTTAACTACATCCACCACTGATCAGTCCAATTACATTCCGTGCTTCTTGCTAACATTTTACTTACCAGAACATAACCATAGCAGATATCTAAACTTGGCAGCATAGTCTGGGCCCAAAGCTAGAAAACCTGAAAAAGATCACATCCAGGATTGAAAACGTTGGCCACCTAATAGCAAATAACTTTCAGAAAATCTATTCCAAGTTTGCTGGATCATTCAGATATGCTAGTCTACAAGACAGTCTATCTTTTCCAGTATTGGAGAGCTTTAATAAACCCGGCCCATTATTTAGACTGTAGAGCTCTCTAAATGTTTGAGAATTTTAATCAGGATTTACTAAACTTTTCACAAACCAAATCCAGGCAGAATCATCCCTACTTGACACACACATGCAACCCTCACTATATATATTTATATATATATGACTATGGTAGGGACATTAGATTGTGACATGACTATGGACTTTGTAACTTGCTATGGACTTTGTAATATGTTGGCGCTATATAAATACTGGATAATAATAATAATATAGATAATAAATTACCCTCTTTCCAATCCACAGAACCAACTGGAATAAAAGATTTAGTACTCTACCCTCTGGGACCATCAGCCGTGGTGCTAAGCTGGAGCCGCCCTTATCATAGCGTCTTCCGGAAATATGTAGTGGAAATGTTTTATTTTAACCCTACTTCTATGACATCAGAATGGACACCGTATTATGAAATTGCTGCAACTGTTTCCTTAACATCAACAGTGGTAAAGTATCTTCCTATCCTATGTGTATTGCATCTAAAATACCAATCACTGACATTCCAAACATGCATAATGCATCTTACCTGTGTACCAGTGAAAGGAGAGAGAGACACACATGAAATGAACAAATACATTGAATATTTGTGCATTTAGTGTTCTAAAACAAGAAGAATGTAGTAAACCTATGGATAATATTTTTTTTCTTGCAGAGAGTGACCAATCTGCTTCCTGCCTGGTACTATAACTTCAGAGTGACAATGGTGACATGGGCAGAGCCAGAACGAAGTTGTTGTGACACTTCCACTATAAGTTTCATTACAGGCAAGTTTTAAGATCATTGGCCTTTTGAGTTCTTTCTACGCTTTTTCCTAGGGCTCTATGTAATAAACAGAGAATCTGACATTCCTCAAACATTCCTGGTGGGTAGCAGTTACTGCCATTGAAACACATTGACTTGGAAGATTTCCACCAGGAAATGTTTAAGGGGATGCTGGATGCCCTATTTAATTAATAGAGCCCCATGCGTTTATGTCAAATGCGTTATAGTTGCTCTTTTTTTAGGAAGGACCAGTGCTATGCATAGAGATAAAAGAAATTTGTTATCAAATAATTCCTATGATTTTTGTATTCGTTTTACGTTATCAAGTTAGTACCAGTAAGTTAAGACCAACTTCTAAGTCTTCGAGCAACCCATTTCAAGTTAGTAGAACATGAAGAAGCAAATAGAAAAGTTCGATATAGTAAGCTGCTAGAACAGAAAAATGACAGTAAGTAACAATTGTCAGCATAAAGGGGAATTTAGTAGCTACAAAGAATAAACAAGTGGATAAAAAACAAAAACTTTGAACCAAGTATGTGCAATAGCAAATCATAACATATCACTGCCAATTAGGAAGTCCAAACCAGATGTCACATCCACTCCATAGTGAAGATTTAGAAGACCAGCTTTCTGTCCAGTGTATGATCTCTGCTGGGACTCTCACCTTGGATGGCATTGAACGCACAATGAACACTGTAACATTTCAGATTGCCTTGGTTTTAGGTTAATGCTGCATGGCTGTTCCTAGAATGCATTGGAAGAATGGAAACTGGGTCAACCAATAATTTTTAGAAGCTGGGTTCAGAAAAAAGATTGATAGTATCTATTCCATATCAAGTTCAACTTGGAGACAAACTTTTTTAGAAACCCTATGAAAGGTCTAAGTACTACTTTATCCAGAAAGATAACGCAGAATAGCTTTTTAAACAAGATATTTTTTCTGAGCAGTCTTGCTCTAGGAAATTAATGGGTATATCTAAGAGTGGATAACAAATATTGTTGAGCTCTAGCTCTGTAACAATGGCAGAAGCCATAACATAAATAGGTATCTTGCCGTTTGTTAACAAGCCTTTCTTTCTACTATACTTCTCCGGCCCTAAAAAGAGGCAAACCAATAAAGCAGACCTTGCTGCTCAGGAACTGATCATTTATTTACTATCCCCCCTTTTTTCAGCTTTCAAAATGCTGGAGTTGACATCTGCCAAAATGCTGGAGAATGCTATGTATTCCATTCCAAAGAAGTAGATGCTTTTATTAGTTCAAGGTCCATTTTAATTAAAAGTAATAGTCAGTTTTACTGATTACCAAAAGACAAAGATAAACAGGCTCCCACCTTGACCTCCAACAACCTTGTGGTTGGCGCTGTAGTGTAGGTGGATTTGGCTGATGCTGCAAATAAACAGTTTTGAAGAGGACCAATTGGAAACCATATTGAAAAGAGAAACAGAGATTAATATTAGTATCCAAATACCACAAATTACACAGGGGTATGGCATATTGGCAATAGTTAGTGCATTCATAAATTCACAAATACAGCAGTCCACCACAGTGAAGTGACACCGAAGGATAGCAGCAGAACAACTGTTCACCTTTCAAGAAACAGGCAGAGTACCAGATGCTGTATAGCATTAGAGGCCTTAATATATTAATTTATGGGGCATAGTAAAGCACTGATTTTTATCTTTCCAATATGCTTCAAATCCACCTAAAAGTCATTTAAAAGAACATGGAAGGAATGCAAAACTAAAAATGGCAGACTAGAAGTGACACCCTGACCAGAAGTGATGACCTTTCCTGCCATCATCTAGAAGCTGAAAAATGATGGCGGAACGAACAGAGGAAAAAGAAGGAGCTATAACAAAACACAAAAGCAATAGATGAATACACACAATACCATTTGTTATATATATTTGTTATGCCAACCTTAGAAAATCCACTGCAACAGGGATTCCCTGCAACAAAAAAAACAATTTAGGAACAACATCAGAGTTTTTATACAATGAGAGGCTGAATCCTAGTTCATGCAGAAGCAAAACTACCATACCAAGGTAAATTCATGCAGTCACAGTAGAAAAAAAAAATAAACAATGTACAAGTTGGAAAGGGGTTTTAAATAATTCATAAGGGATTATCCTGGTGCAATTTGTGCATTAAATTTTATTTAATGCAATTTGTAGAATTTTTAGAAAATCATCTTTCTAGTGATGCCATGTCCCATCTTATCTATAATTATTTCACAGCTCCTGTGGCCCCCCAGATCACACAGGTGGAATATGTGAAAAATCTCCTGTATATTACTTGGGGATATGATAACAAAACCTTGGATCTTTCACATTCCAGAATGTTGCACTGGCAGGTGACGGCAGAAGGGAAGAAAAGAATAAAGAAGAGCGTAAGTTTATCATGAAGTCCCCTCTGAAAGCTTGTGCATGTCTAGGATAGTGTTGATAACAAACCCAACATGCTCCCGTGAGATGTCAAGTATCTGGGCTATCTTCTTTGCGGATATTCACCGGTCCTCAATAATCAGCTCATGGACAGCTTCGCAGGTTGCCGGGTCAGTTGAGGTTGGGGGTCGCCCACTGCGGGGCTCATCTTCAACAGTGAAATGCCCAGTCTTGAAACGAGATATCCAGGTTTCAACAATGCTGTAGAAAGGACACTTCTCCCCCAGTGTTTGTGACATCTCAGTGTGAATGTCCTTTGCTTACTTTCCCTGGAAAAACAAAATTTTCATGAAGGCCCGTAACTCCAACGATCTGCTATCACAGATTCTCACTAAAAGAAAATACAGTTTTAAGAATTGCAAAGACCTGATATTTTCACAGTTACATACTAAGATATTACCCTGTCATATGCCCCCACACTCATTTTTCTATTTCACCTGAAAGGGGGCAAAGCCAGAAACTTCCCAGCACCCCCTCGTACAGTGTTGATGGGGGTTTTATAGTGGACTATGTAGTGATGATAGGTTTCATCATGTGGATTATTTAGGAATAATGTGAGTTGTAGTGTGGCACATCTAGTGATAATGGGTGTTGTGTGAGAAACCTAGTGATGATGGGGGGATTGTTATTGAAAATCTAGTGATGGCAGGCATTGTAGTGTTAAAAGGTACCTGTTTGAGGAGCCTAAGATAAGAAACATGGCCTCTTGTATAATTCCTATACATGCAACCCTGGACGTAGAGGGTGAAGAAAGGGCAAAGGAGATGGAAACTGCCAACTAAAACTCAAGAGTGCTAGTATGTGCAGTAATAATAAACCCTGGTTTAGGTACAAGAAGAGTCAGATCACAGATAATAGGCAGAGTCAAGGCTGAGAGCAGGTTGAGGTCAGCAACTTGTGGGCAGAAAGGTACAGAAAGTAAGTGAGTCTTGGCTAGAAATCCATGCTCTGTCTGCAACAGAGGTTTGCAGCAATTATTATCAGACTAGGATGGAGTTCATGATGGTCATCTGTGATGGACATGCTCGCATGTTTGCACATAAACTGTGATGTATGTCGTGGACTTTTTTATACGCCTGTGCATAAGTCTGACAGCTAGTATGTTTTTTGACAAAAATCCTGTAATGGAGGGGGCTGTAGTGTGGAATATCCAATGATGGTGGTGTTTGTAGTCTAGAATATAGAACAAATATGGACATTGTAGTGCCAAAATTTCAAATAATGATGACTTGTGAATATTCTTGTGGTATCTTGTGGTTGTTGTGTTCTATTTGTTTCACACTTGATGAAGATTTTGTTTACAGAGTAATATTTTTATTGCAGATCCAGCTCCTCCAAAGTCCCTGTTTGCTGTGAATAAGACGCAGACATCAGTCACTCTGCTTTGGGTGGAAGAAGGATTTTCTGATTATTTTGAAGTTTTCTGCTGGTGCTCTGATTTGCTTCAGGGTGAATATGACAAGGTGACATAAAACACTTCCATATATTGTTAGGATAAATTTAAAGCCACATTGTTAGGTATAGAGTTATCCTATGGCTGTGTTCTTTACAGCTGGAATTACCTTTTGATTATATTGTTTGGGTTCAGGATATGCCAAAGGTATATTTCTAGAATTGGTGTTATCCCATGGTAACATTTCTAGGTATTGGGTTATTCCCAGCTTATATTGTAAAGTTTGGGGTTATCCTATGTTATATTGTTAGGGATTATTAGAGTAAGGATTGTATGGTTGTATTTGTAGGATTAGGTTATCCCACAGTTTTAACATATTGGTAAAGTTAGGGTTAACTCATTATTATATTGTTATGGTTAGGGTTTTCCAATGATTACAATAATAGAGTTGAGGTTTTACAATGGTATATAATCATGGGGTTATCCCATGGTATATGGTTGTATTGTGGTTGTCCAATGGTTTATTCTAAAGCTACGTATACACGTCCAATGGTTCTCGGCCAATATCGGACGAAAATCTGGTGTGTGTACAGCGTCCGTCATCCATTGTTCGAACGACCGTCCTGGCAGATCCACAGACGATGGATGATGAAAAATCCTAATGCAAGGAAAGGGGGAGAGCGCACAGCAGGGTGCCGCCCTGTCTTTCTCCCCCTCCCCTCTGTATGAAGCAGAATGGTCCTGTATGTACAGCACTCGTTCATGCATCGTGCAGTGCTTAGTCATTGGAAAGGATTGTGAAAGATCCTTTCCAATAACAATTATTGCACATGTGTACCCAGCTTTAGAGTTGGGGTTATCTCACACTTGTCATTTTAGGGTTGGGATAATCTTGTTGTTGTTAGGATTGGGGTTATCCCATAAATAAATGTAGGATATAAGTAGGATGGTGCCAGTTTCCACAATAATTAATTGTTGAAGCAGCTTTTGGTAGAAAGTATCCTATGTCCAGGAGGGTGATTTACATTCTGCCCCATAAGTATGACACTAAATAAAATGTCCAGCCACAAGGTATCAGTGTGCTTTTTTCTCTGTCTCATTAGGATGCAGTGATGGTTTTCTCTCATGTGGTGACAATCTCCAATTTACACCCTGGCACATCCTATAACTGCAGCATCACCAGTATCAGCCATCACAGTGCCAGTATTCCCACCTTCATCACTGTCTCTACACTGGGTAAGCTTTTGGCAGGTTAACCATTTTTTATGGCAGTCGACTGAAGCAGCAGAAAGCCAATCCACAAAATGGAAAATGTGGTCATTGAATGGTTCCTGTGCGCTGGTGGCCTGTTCTCTAGCAATTATGTTTTTATTGGCTTATATGAAACATACTGGTTTTATTCTTTTGCAATTTGGGTTTTGTTTAAAAAAAATATTTTTATTTAAATGTTTTCTTCCTCATTTTGCTTCCTCATCATCCTGGTAAATGGCTAAAATATTGCTGTCCCATCTGCATTCTCCCCGCTGCTCTTTTCTTGAGAAATGCATGCTGAAGGTTGTGATAAAAAAAGGTACAAAGGGGATTAATGAAATAATCTGTATGAGAAAACTAATCAATCTAATAATCTGTCATTTCCAAATGATGTTACATTCAGTTATTCTGCAATAGTGCTTATATATCTGTTATTCCAAAATGATAGTCTCTATCTGCCATTCCCCAATAGAGGTGCATATCTGTCATTGTCTAATCATGGGTTACATCTTTTATTCCCCAATAATTTTTTATCAGATTATCATTCCTCAGTAGTGGTCTGTATCTGCTTAATAATTTTACATACCTGTCATTCTGCAATGGTGGAATTTAGCTGTCATTTTCCAGCAGGAGTCCATATCTGCTATTCCAAAATGATCCAAATCTGTAATTTCCCAGTGGTTTAAATCTGTTTTTTAATAATCAAGCTCTCGATCTGTTATTCTACACTGATGGTTTATATCTCCAATTCTCGATGATAGACTTTATCTTTCTCTCCATATTTTTGGTCTAGCTTTGGGATAGTGTCATTCCCTTGGTGATGATCAATATCTGTCATTACTCAGTATTGGTCAATATTTCCTAATATGTCTTCTTCTAATGATGGTGCATATATGCCATTCCTCAATGATAGATAATATCTTCGATTCCTCAATTCTGGTTTGTATCTGTCATTTCTTACTAATTGTCTATATTTGTTATTTGACAAACTTAGCCCACAGTTGTCTCTCTCTAATATTGGTTCATACCAGAGATGGTTTATATATTCTATTCTTCAATAAATTTATTTTTGTCATTACTCAGTAATGGTCAATTTCTGTTATTCCCTAATGATGGGTAATATCTGGAAAGGTTTATTGGATAATTACCTGGTATATCAGGTAATATCAGTGATTCCAGAAATGTAATAGTTTGTATTGGACAAAATCAACAAAATGCTTTGATAGACTTTGCAAAGTGAACTATCACTACATTCACCAAACTGTGATCTATCTCCTGCAAGGTGATAATTTAGTAGTTGTGTCTAAATTTCTTTAGTAATATAGCCCCTGCACAGTGTGAAACAACAGCAGCTGGGCAGAAAATGCATGCCAACAATTAACCTTCCTCTAAGCAGCTTTAGTTGAGGCATTTAAGCCAAGACCACGGACTGAGGTTAGTTTGGGTGAATGTTTGTAGGTACCTTTAGTGTATCACACTTTTAGTCTTAATATCACACCTAGTTGGTGTTCTTGTTTACTAGATTTTTCTCCGGACTTTTGTTTTTTTTCAGAATATTGTTGCGGTTAAATCTTTCTTCTGCCTTCTAGTTGCTGAGATGAACCCAAATGTTGTGGTCATTTCTTTGCTGGCCGTTCTGAGCATTCTCCTGATCGCACTCTTGTTAGCCACTTTAGTAGTCCTACGACGGAAGCACCTCCAAATGACACGGTAAGTAAAGTGTTGCATATAGTCAGATCTGGGATGGTTGTTGTTATATATAGTGGGGAGTATTTTTAGACAGGGAGAGAGATGATCTGAAGCAAAGTGTTAGATGCTAGTTATAAGGGCTAGTTATAGAAGGCCTAGGTATAGAAAAGTGGCTTGTCTATAGCCAAGTGTTCTCTACCGATTGAAATGACATGTTGGCTGGTCTCGGTTGGAAGTAAAAATAATTAGTTGAGGAGTAGATTTATATTGTGCTGGGGTGGACAAGGAAAGAATATAGTAGTGGGTGTAATCAGCAATGAAAAGAAACGATCTAGAGTAGAGTATTACCTACCTATTGATCTGAAGCAGAAGGTTCTCAATCTCCTTAATAAGTTCAATTAATACTCTATTTGGAAGCCTTTCCTACTGGAAATGCTTAATCATGGCACATGTTCTACCAGCTTTTGAAATATTATGCGTCTCAGATAAAGGAAGAACATTGATTATCATCCTGTTCATTTGTGAACTCTATTAGGAGCCCTTAGGAGTAGAATTACTATTACCAATATTGTTTTTTATTATAAAAAGCCAAATAATATTAGGAGCCTTAATTCATAAAGAGCCAGTGTCTTATATCGAATACAGTACAATGCTTACAATGTTGGGTAGCAATAAATTGATATTATTATAGATAATAATGTAAAGCACAGGTCATGAGCTGAAATTTGGAAAGCCTTGGTAAAGCCAGTTAAAGATGAGCAACCAACAATGATTTTGGGGTCCAGAATAGTTTCATAGTAAAGATGTTGAGTTCTAAGGCAATTTGGCTGTGGAAATATGTAACAAGGGCTGGTAATCGAGTAGTTGGGTGAAGAGGTCGGGGTATGCAGTCTATCTGATGAAGTTAGCCAAGTTAAAAGGTTAGTTGTTGGAGATAAAGAATGAATTAATTTGTGCTAATTTTTTGTAAACTGAACGGACGTTCCTAAGGTCACTTTGTTATGTTGGAGGAAAGGTGGGATAGAGGGGTATAATATTGTGGTTGTTCAGGGTACAAATTTTGGGAGATGAAGTAGAGTGAACAAGGTTAGAACTGCAATAAGGGTTATATAGGGTGAAGTGCATTGGAGGGTCCAGGATTTTGTCAACTGTCACATGCAACAAGAAATTGTAGTGAGCAGAAAGAATAGATGGATGGATGTGACCAATATGTGTCATATGTATCTTTAGAGATGGTTGTAAAAGTAATGAAAACAAAAAGTGCAGCTTGATGACTAAGTAATAAAATAATTATTTCAATCTGTTTGTGCAGGGAGTGTGGAGCAGGAACATTTGTGAATTTTGCCACTTTGGAGAGAGATGGAAAACTTCCATATAATTGGTAAGTGTCCTTTCCCTTTTTACTGATCTGCAGTAAACCTTTTTACTGATCTACAGGACCCGTTCACACTTATTCATTTTCCTGCAGTAAAGCATGTGTATTTTACTTCAAGAAGATGCATTTGAAGAAACTATCCATTTGTGTTTGTGGCTAGTTCACATCCATGCTCTGCAGCTTAGCATATTTTTGAAAACTAGGGCATGCTGCTTTACCGTGCATTTATGTGCATTGCACAGACCCTTGGAATTAAACATTAAATGCAAAAAAAAAGCATGTAATATATAGTTTTGTATATTTTAAATATATCTGAAATATCATTCTAAATGTTTCTCTCTCAATTTGCAGAATGCACTTGCAAAAAAAATGTGTACAAAAAGTAAAACAAAATACGTAAACACGTCAAAAACTCACAATGCTGCATGCCCATAGGTGTGACAGATCCTTATAGTCCTTGTATTGTGGCAGCCGCTTTCTCTAACCTCCATTTCTCTGTCCCCCGCATATTAATGCTCCCAGGCGTCGAAGCATTTTTGCTTTCCTAACCCTCCTGCCCTCGTGTCTGTGGACTGACTACCTCTTGGCTTTTTATATTAATCCATGGTAAGTCCTTTCCATTCTTCTACTAATTTCTATTTTGTATGTCCACCAGTTTCAGTGTTCATATATACTAGGGGCTTTCACTAAATTGTTAGGAAGGGAAGAGCTTGTCTTCTTTTTTTCTATAAATGTTTTTATAAACTTTACTTAGGGTAAATAGATTTCAGTACTTGTGCTGTAATTTATATGACTGCTCCTAATAAATAAAAGCATGTCATAGGGATTACATAAACCAAAAGTAACTGGATAGAGGTGACAAGTAGGTCAAGTGATGATGGGTTCATGTCACAGACGACCTCAGCCCCAACTCAATTGAAATACAAGGTTAAGGTTTTTGGAGCCTGGAGGATAACCTTATGTTCTCTGTTGCATTATCACCAATACCATATGGCTGAACCATAAATTATTTTGCCAGCAATTCCATGTTCCAGGTTCTATGCTTATTTTGTAATCACTGATAACATGAGTCTGATTTTAGACAACTGCATTAAAGTATGCAAGAAACTGACCTAACCCCCTGATACCCCGCTTACCCCATAAGCAAACTATATTTGCTACTTGCCTTCTAGTAGGCTCAACACACTTTCCCTAAAGAGATTTTTATGTTTTTTTCCCCTATAGCGTTACCCGAATATTTTACCAGAGAAGTAGTGACGTTTGTCTGGAGCCACAGTGTCCAGTTAGGTTAGTCACTTGACTGTTATGGCCAGTCATCTCAGCATTCTGCCCAACAATCACATGCCCGCTTGAATGTTGCCATGTTAAAGAAAGTATTTTTGTATGGTACGCCACATTTAACCTAATGTGGGTATTCATTGTTGAAACAAAAATAAATACGTGAGCTATATTGCAAAAAAAAAATGCGCTCATCTAGAAAACTGGGGAGAATGCTCCATATTCCTCCAGGGTGTAGAAATGTTTGACTCTCCCATTTTCTAATCACGTACTTAGGAAATGCTTTCTTTTTGTCACCTTCAGTGTTTCATTGCTTGTCCGCTTAATCAGTATGCACAACTGCCACTGCCACCAACCTGCCACTGTCCTGAACTAACAGTATCCTCCGATGTCACCCTTAGCTGTCGCTGTCCCCAAACACTTAGTATTCTCATATGCCACTGTACCCCAACTCTTAGTACCCTGAGTCACCACTGTTTCCAACCCTCAGGACCTTTAGCTTCCATTCTTCCTAATCCTAAGTACCCTTGTCTGCCACTCTCCTGAACCCTCAGTACCCTCAGCTACCACTATCCCCTATCCTTTGCTGCCACTTTCCTCAATCCTCAGTATTCTTTGCTGCCTTAACACTGAATATGATCCCTGATCCCAACCCTTAGCTTCCACTGTAGTCATTCTTTAGTGCGTTTGGGTGCCCCTCTCCCCAACTTCCTGTCCCCTCAGGTGTCCTGCCAAACTCTTGGTTCTGCAACAACTGCCATTGTTCCCAACGCTCTGTACCTTCAGTTGTCTTTTCTCTAATCTTCAACCACCACTCCCCTAATCCACTTCTGCTACTGTCTGAACCCTCAGTATGCTTAACTTCCACTCAACCCTCATCTGTCACTGTCCTCTATATTCAATATCATCTGCCACTTTCTCCAACACTCCGTACCCTAAGCTGTTCTGCTGCCAACCTACTACACCATCAGCTGCCACTCTCCTAAGATCTCAAAACCCCTTAGCTTTTTCTTTTCCCAACACCCCAGTTTCCTTTATTTCTAATGTTTAGTATCCTCAGCTGCCACATTGTTCGTCACACCCAGTACAATCCATTCCTTACAGGAGGTTGTGGATTTAGGCTTCTATGGACAGAACATCAATTGGTCTTTCAGGTAATGTTCTTCTCAGCCAACAGCCACAGGATCACTTCAAACCCACAAACACCTTATTTGAGATATATTGCTGTTTCCACTTCATGAAGATGTATCAGGACATTTTCCCATACAAGAACTGAGGGGAGTTATTGTCACTAGGGTAGGCAGGCAGCAACAAAAACATTATCAGAAATTCTAACCCTATTCGTATGACCCTGAACATGTGTTCTTTTTGTCGTCGGTGTATCCATTAGAGATATTTTCAGTCACTTTGGGTCAAAACAAGATCTGATGGGAAATCTCCCTTATGTAGACACTTGCTGAGAGACACTTTACACTACTCAGATGTCTCTTCACTCCCGTAAGTGGACATTTACCATGATTGCTTTTCATGCTGATTTATTCCCTATAATAAATCTTTTGTGGATATTGGGAAGAACAGCTGTAGACTATCCATATTGTCTTACTCACTATCACTGACTTTATTGATGTAAATGCATTTCTGTAGCACTGTTGATGATGGTTAATAAAGGGATTGATCCTCATTATTATTTGAATTTGTTTTTTGACATTAATTCCTCATTGCAGTCCTGCTGCCAGTCTCTCATATATATTCTAGGTGAACACAAAATGATGAGCACTTTCACTGACAATGTGATCTGTTGAATGATGCTTGTTAATTCTTTATACATTTATATTCCTTTACAATAAAATTTTGTTTGTTCCAGGAACAAAAATGGATTTAAGAAGCGGAAACTGACAAAGTAGGTTTCTTTTGAATTCGTCAAATGTAGTTGTAAATCAGTTTATACCAAAGCAGTGCAGGGTTTATTAAGTCATATCCGTTAATTAAGTTTGTGTACACAAAACTAAAGTCAGTTGATGGTAAATGTTGTCCTATTTATGGGTCGTTGGGTTTTTCCTGTTGATTAGACCTAGCAGAATGTTTTCATGCAATGATGTCCCTTGTTTAGCCTTCTAACTTACTCTTTATATTTAGAAGTCCTTCTCACTAGAAGAGAAGTCCTTCTACTCTCGCTTCTGCAAAATTGTAATACCTGGAACTTCACCAATAAAATTCATGTCTCTACTGTTGTGCCATAAATACTGCATTAAGGGTCTCTCTGACCACTTACCCTCTACTGCTTCTCTCTGCTAAGCTCTTCACTGGTTTCCCATCATTATCCTCAGGCTATTTCAGTACAGATTTCAATAGAGTTGACCCTTCATCTGGGATAACTGTCCCTGTTAGGTTTGCACATTTTTTTTAACATTATTTATTTAAAATTTTTTGGATAGAACAACAAAGGTAAGCAAGCAAACAATGATATGTTATGATGACAACAAAAGGAAGTGGTAACAAGTAACAACATCATTCACATATAAGATAGACCTTATGAGGAAATGGATGGGGAGGAAGTAAGTGGGATGTGGAGCCAGGGGTGGGGGTCAGGGAAACAGCTCATCAATGTCAGAATTTCGTTATCCGTAATATGGGGGGGGGGGGGACATGTGTCTTATCAAGGCCCTGATTCAGTGGGTGCAACCCAGGAACCAAAGTGCCCTTGTTTGGGGAAAGAAAACCAATGGCCCTGGGCCCTCAGATCTGATTGAGTTCAGTCCCATGGGCCATAATGGTTCCTGGGGGTGTGTCACAGCTGGCACTGGGTTACCAGTATGCTTGGGTACCATCTTGTGAGTTTAGACCCCACTGGGGTCATTGAAATGTCCAGGAGGAGGAGGGGGCTTTGGGGGAGGACAAGGCGGTGGGGTTGGGGTGTATAGCTACTAGGAACAGGGGGGAGGGCAAGCGTTGGCTGCCATCCTAGGTCAGGCTTCCCAGACTTCTTCGACACACATAGGCTTGCTACTTTTTTATCACAAAGCTATTCAGTACTTCTTACATGATAATAATAGGTATACAAGTATTTTTTATATAAATTATGCACTAATCAACATTTCTTTACAAACAGTAACCCTATATACCTCTTCTACGTTCTAGATAATATTGGCTCTATGAAAGTTTTATGGATTAAAAACGATGCAGCCACTTTGGTTTACACTCCATGTAGTCCAATGGGCTTGTCTAAGACACTCAGTGGGCATTGTGGAAGGATGGGTGTCATACAGACAGGAAATGTCCCTGCCACATTGCCCTTTAAAAAAAATTAAGAGGCAAACAGTGGAGAGTTGGGCAAATGAAAGCGAAGCACAGGTTTCTACCAAAGACAGAAGCAAATAGCTTTAGAACCCCCCCCAAAATCCCCTATTTCTGCAGAAATAATTTCCCTCTCTACCATAACTAACTATGTAATCTCCCGTAATAGATTATATTCTTGTTACTATACTCATGTTAATTTTTTATTAATACAGTTGGCTGTTTGTTATTTAATCTAACAAACTGCAAATCAATTTAATGTGTCAATTCTTTTTCTTCTTTTGAAGCCCAGTTCAGTTAGATGACTTTGACTCTTACATGGCGGATATGTCAAAAGATTCTGACTATAAATTTTCCCTGCAGTTTGAGGTGAGTTATATCAATAATAATTTTTGAGAATTTTTTATTTCTCTCACCAAGAAACCAGAAGGAGAAACAAGGATACTTGTGTCTGTATTGATTATGATCAGATGTCCATTTCCTCGGACTAAGCGTTACCCATGGTTTGTTTGGATGATATATGCAAAATGTGTGATTTGAGAGGAAGGCAGACATACCAAAAATCAAATAGGGATGAGTATATCAGCTAGAGGTTCATACCTCAATACAAGGGTTTCTGCAGCTCACACAAGTCACAAAGAAAATTCTAAAGAACATAACATGTAAATTCTAAAAAACCTACCTTGATGTGACGAACTATATTCTTGAGTTCTGTGTGTGTCATCAGAGCCTAAACCTTTCCCCCTTCTTCTGGGTCTTATTTTGCAGGAATTGAAAATGATTGGTCTGGATATAGAGCATTGCGCTGCAGACCTCCCAGCCAACCGCTGCAAGAATCGCTACACAAATATTTTGCCGTGTAAGTATTTCCAAAGAAACCCAGGCATGGTTCAATCATGTTGGTGCTGCAGAAATTGTGTCTGCTGAGGGCAATAAGCAGAATTGTCATTATGTCATTTTAATGATTTTTAAAATATACAATCATATCAAATATTTTTCATAAATCAAAGAGAAAAAAAGGTAGATATAAAATTTGAAGACCCATAGCAATGAAGTAAAGCTGCCCTTTAAATCCCAATTATAATGAACTGAAATCCTCAGTGGTCACTATGGGTCACTTTGGTTTTCGCATTTTTTTCAGTGTCTCTATGCTTTTTGATAATTTAGTTTTAACAAATACAGGTATATAAAGAACTTCCTTTTTTGAGGTTTCATGCATCAGACCCTCACAATGAAAATCACTTTGCAGGGGAAGGGTAAAACAACAGAACCACTTAAAGACAGAAAAGCCATTTATACTCACCTTCCATTATACATTCTGTCCTGGGCTAAGTGGAGGCTTGCTTCATTTTGTGCCAAAGGCCGGAAGACATTTTTTTTTCTTTTCCATTTCAGATGATTTCAGCAGAGTGAAATTGGTTTCAATGGATGAGGAGGAAGGAGCAGATTACATCAATGCAAACTATATTCCTGTAAGTTGATCAGCCAAAAATAAACAGTGAATGCACAGAAGTTTCAATGGGGGACATTAGGAAACTGTGATAGATAGATAGATAGATAGATAGATAGATAGATAGATAGATAGATAGATAGATAGATAGTGGATCATATTAAATGAATAGAGTGGACTATCGGAAAAGGGTTAAAGTGATACCCTGATAAAGAAGAAGATACCAGCCAGAATGCGGGCACTGCATGATACTGTGAGTTATGGAACAGAGAAAGTTAGAACAAGTAAATATTTGTTGAGAACAATTGTTATCCAAGAGATGAGCACATCCCTTGTGAGTGAAGATACTTAAATGTAACTACAGAATAGTGGATAGTAAAAGGTGTGTTTTGAACTCTTAGTACATGTTAAACATCTTGCTATTTGATATCTAAGGTCAATATTGTCTGGATTTGTGGCAGCAAAGCTAATGGACTTATATCTATGCATTCTTCAATGATAAAAGCAGCCATGAATGTTATTTGTCTGTTTCTGCAGGGATACAGCTCTGTACAGGAATACATCGCCACACAGGGGCCCCTGCCAGACACGCGCAATGACTTTTGGAAGATGATTCTGCAGCAGAAATGCCAAGTTATCGTAATGCTGACCCAGTGCAATGAAAAGAGACGGGTATGTGGAATCTAGTGTACCTTATTAGAGCCAACATTGCAGGCTAATCAGAAAATACACTGTCTGACAAAAAAAAAAAATCACAAATGAATGGGAGCGCAAAGCCTCCCGGGATACCTACGTCTCACACGGCTGCTCCTTATGTGCATGCCCAAGCATCTCAGGCATGCACAGGAGCCTTTTCGCGAAAAGGAAAAAAATTGTCGATCTCATGCGCAGGGAGATCATCAAATTTTTTTCCAACCTACGTCACCCGATCTAGCACCTGGGTCGTGTGACGTAGGTAGAAGAACCCAGAAGAAGAGGCGAAGATGGCGACGCCTGGAGTGCCATCCCGAAGACGGATGCCAGGATGACACGGGAGCCGATGGAAGAGACCTCCAGATGGATTGGACTGCCCTGCGTCATTGAATGTAAGTGTATTTTTTGTGTTTTAGGGGATTTTGAGTTTAGTTCCTCTTTAAATGGGACTGGAGTGAGATGAGGATTGAGGATTGATCAAGGTAAAATGAGAAATGAAGAGTGAGGAGAGATGAGGATGGGGTGAGGGGAGAATGGAGTGTAATAAAATTAGAAATAGGAAAGATGTAGGGTTAGATGAGGCTGAAGTAGGTAAAAAAGAGGGGAAATATGTATATAATGAGAATAAATAAAGATGGAATAAGTGGGATCAGGGAGGAGTAAGGTAAGCATTTTGGTGGAGTAAAGAAAAATGAGAATGGAATGAGGTGAGATTAGACTAACGGAGGGAAGACGAGGACAGCAGAAGGTGAGAGTAGATATGAAAGATGATGATGATGGAGTAAGGTGGGGATAGGAAGGACAGAGGGAGGATGAGGATGGAGTGAGGCAAGATGAGTGATGATGATGATGTGAGATTAGGGTGAATAAAGTAAGATGAGAATGGGTTGAGATGAGGTTGGCCTATGGTGAGATGAGGATGGAAAGGGGTAAGGTACAATTGGATAAGGGGAGGCAACTTTTTGGAAGACTCTGATTGTAATCATTTTCTGTATTTCATTGTAACAATAGAGATATTGGTCTATAAGCAATAGTGGCCACATGTTGTTTACTGAGCAGCACAATCAGTCTGAAATCAGTCACATCCCCCTGACTTTTTTTCTAAACAACCTGTGAGGGGTAAATCACATTAGGTTTCCGCATTATATTTAAATATAATTACAAATGAAACCTGTACCAGTGATAACCATCTTTTTTTGTTACTTTCTATTTCTGCTAAATGGACACCTATGTAAGGTCCCTTATAGCATCATTAGTTTGAAGACACATATACATACACATATACATACATACAAGCTATACATATTTGTGATTTAAAATGAAATACAACTGTATTGCAGATAAAATGCGACCATTACTGGCCCTTTACTACAGAACCTGTCAGTTATGGGGACATCACGGTGGAGATGGTATCAGAGGACGAGCAGCCAGACTGGGCTTTCCGTGTATTTAGGGTGTCACTGGTAAGTTTTGTGTGTTGTGATTACTGCATTATGCACTGCGAAATAAAAGTACAGTTCATCAATAATGTAGAAAATAGAGATAAAACCCTGCTCTAATATATAACCTGCCCTGCTACCCTCCATGATTTACTAACTACCCTACCTGAATTACCATAAACCATGCCCTGCTATTTTTCCTTCCTTATTCTCCATCCTGCCCTGCTAAATTCCTTGCCTCATTATTCTTCCTGCCCTAAAATCCTTGCTGCTTAACTATTTTCCCCACCATCCTGCCATCAAAATTATCTCCTCTATTTTATATTTTTTTGTTTGTTTTGGATCTCCAGGCAGATGATGCTCAGCATGTTATGCATTTTAACTTTACTGCGTGGCCGGACCACGGAGTCCCAGCAACCAGTGCAGCAGAAAGCATCCTACAGTTTGTATATATGGTGAGACAGAAGGCAATTAAAACCAAAGGGCCAATCACAGTGCATTGCAGGTAATTATCCCTCATACACACCCTTCTTATTTACTGAAAATCACCTTTTGTCTTCAGATGGAGTTATTTTTTCAGTACATCATGTAAGACTTTTTTTGGACCAAAATCTGGTCTGTCATTAAGTTTACAGTAAATCTGCAAGTTTGATGAATTATTTTTATCAGGATAATTCCCTTCTGATGTAGACTGTCAATGATATAGTGCATAAGTGGGCTGCCATTGCTGAGCTTTCATGAAAATGCTAGGTGTCTGGCTATCATGCAATCCCTGATTACCGCCAATATTTTGAATCTCAGACCCAAAACAAGTAGATGCAGCTTTGGGTTTGTTTTTACTTTGACTTCTTTGATCTGTATTTGTGTTTTTGGTCAACAACTCAGTAAATGCTGAGACCCTTGGATCTGCATGACAGATTAACTACTACAATAGCTTTTCAAGTCCTTAAAAGTGTCATAAATTCCATAAATTTAGTTACATTTTTGTCCCACACATGCTTGGGTTGAGTCCTTGGACTGTATTGCACGAAAATGCATTGTATGATAAGGAATGGACCCCAAACTAGTAAAAGTTCTCTGTTGATTCCCATTATTTTGCACTGCAATGCTTAGGTAGAGAAGCTATAGAAAATTTTGATCACCCATCAAGGCAATGACTACATTTTGTAAATAGAGCTCTTGAAACCCCATCACTTTCTGTAGTGTCAATGCTTTCTCTGTTCTATTACTGAGCCAACTTTTTCTACAATGACTGAACCTTTGCCATGTATTGCTCTTTAACCTGAACTTTATGTTATGTATTCTTTACTTTACCTTTTAATTCAGATTCTAAAAAATAGATTTGTTTTTTAACTCTTTGTGTTTTAAATCTTTAATTGTAACATTTCCACTCATTCCCAGAAAAAACTTTGTACAGTGGTTATCATTTGATATACACTGAGTTGCAACAGAGTGTGTATGTAATGCACCTAGTGTCATATTTTAGATTATATCAGCCATTAATACATTATAATCTATGATAAATTATACTATACTGGAATATGTTATATGTACCATCCTGTGTGATAATATCTCCTTTTCTGTTCATCAGTGCGGGTGTTGGCCGGACTGGAACCTTTATTTCTCTGGACCGGTTGATGCAGCACATCCGGGATCATGAATATGTTGATGTTCTAGGTCTAGTGGCAGAACTCCGCTCATACAGGATGTGCATGGTGCAGACAGAGGTTTGTAAATAATGTAGTGATAGATAGATAGATAGATAGATAGATAGATAGATAGATAGATAGATAGATAGATAGATAGATA
>NC_092859.1:21141676-21167439 GCF_032062135.1 Pyxicephalus adspersus
ATAGATAGATAGATAGATAGATAGATAGATAGATAGATAGATAGATCATTCAAATCATTCAATAAATTATCTCTTGCAAGGTGATTATTTACAATAATAAGTGAGCACCCTATCTTCTTTTAGCAAATCAACCTCTTAGTTATTTTATTTCTGTAACTTTCCCTTTATGGATTAAATTGATGTTTTCAACTGGTTTATTTTGTAATAAATACATTCCCACCTACATCCCTGACTTCACTTCGGGTCATTTCTCTTCATCTTTTATAGGAACAATTTATTTTCATCCATCAGTGTGTTCAGCTAATGTGGAAAAAGAAAAAGCAGCAGTTTCGGATTAGTGACGTCATCTATGAAAATGTCAGTAAGTCGTAAAGGAGATGTTCTTGTAAGTATGCCTCTTATTTTTAATTCTCACCATGATGGATTATAGGCTGACTCTTCTCCAGTGATCCAAAATTTGATTTACGTGGTTGAATCTCACACAGGGTAGCAGAAAACCCTCACTAGTAGTCATTGCAGTGTAAGACAACGGAAACTCTACTTACTGGCCAAACTTTGTTTCTAAGTTGTTGCTCTTTTCTTGATTATTATGCGAGTATTCCCATGTGTCATGGCATGTGTCAGTGTACAGATATACGATATAAAAATTTAAATTACACCAACAACAACATTTAAAGAGCAACATGCAGTCACCCAGTGTTCCTCAGCAAAATTCACATTCACAAAACTCAATTGGCTATTCAGTGTTCTGCATTTAGTGACTGGCTTTTTGCAGTTATATTTTATAAGAATAATGATTGATATAGATATTAGCATATATAAAAAGAAGATGTAGCACATAAGTGATGCTCTAATTGGTGAACTGGGACGTGATGGTAGTTAGCTCTCCTAAAGACCCCAATTTACCTGTGCATATTGAAGAAAAGGTTAGGTTATAGAACGTAATGCCCTTTGTATGTCATCATGCCATGGTATTTCCTAATAATCTTCTAATAATAAATCTGGCAATATCTGGTATTCTTAAATCATTGATGTCAATACAGCTGACCTGAAAGGCACAAATTCCCCAAGGCACTTCTAGTATCTTCTGGAAAAACCCTAAGGGTTGAATGGAACTTTGGTTGAGAAATATTGCTCCAAACTGTTCATTTCAGACTTGCTTCTCTTTCTTATTATATCTTTTAAATGTAACCTTTTTTGCCTATATGTGGAGTATATTTTGTATTATTGTACACCATTGCTGCTCTCTTCACCCTGAAACTAACAGAAATCTATTGAACTTGTTATGCAGGTGACAAGCGTACAATCAGCCATCTTGCCTAGTCCCAGACTTTCTTTTCTGCCTCGTCCAGAAATGCAGCCTGACACGGGGCCGCTAGTGAAGACCCAGCCTTAAAACCTGATGTGTCTTTTGTACATTTCTTCCATGAACTTTTCTATTTAGAACTGGACCAAATGTAACCACAAGGAATGGAGGATACTGGACAAAGATGGGATAGACATTTAGAGATAGACATTTGTTGGAGAAACTGTCTATGAAATAAAGTGAGTTTGGCAGCCAATACCTCATTATACACAAGACAAGGACAAAGTAATGGCGATAGGCTTCTATATATCATCTATTATGTCATCAGGCTGGAGGTCTCTTTCAGTTGTTGCTCTGAATAAAGCCAAATTCATTTGTTTCATGTTCAGAGCATTGGACATCTGTATACCGGGTGACGTGCACTGTACAGATCTAGCCATCAGTGTTCGGTGACAAAACAGGACAATGGAAACGTGTATTGGGGGGAGGGAGGGTGACAAGCCCAGGATAACAGACACCTCACTGTTGTGTACTTTCTGTGTCACTGCATTATTGTATTCAGCCAGGATCTAATTGTTGAGTGTAAAAAAAAATGTTCGATACAGAAAATGAATTTCTATGATGTTGTGGGGAAAGGAAAAAGGCAAATTGCACATTAAATCAGTGACAGACAATATTTAAATGAAGCCTCTTTGCTAGTTTCCTTGGACATGATGTGATGACAGATTCTATTTACAGCACATACGGGGGCTTCTATTAAATTCTGCAATCACATTTCCATGTGTGTGATTTGTACAGTTTCATTGTGTGATGGATTTATTACTTTTTTTATCTCTTACAACAGCAGACTCTAATCATTTATTTTAGAATTATTATTCATGTTCCTGGCCAGACTATTGCATAACCCCCAAAGTGTTTTCTGGACTTCTTTTTCTCAACTTGTCTCAAACCCCAAAATGTTTTTTTTGTCCATTGAACTGACCTATTGTAAGATTACAAAACAGCTAGCTGTAAATGAATATAAAAAGTATTTAAATTGTCAGTTCCCCAAAACCAAATCCTAATAGTAAATATGCTTTTAATGTTTACTTCTTGCTGTATATCTAACTGTTATAGGTCAGTTTGATGATTAGAATTGGTTTGAGCTCCTTAAGGCGGAAGGATATAACAACATTTATTTGGGGATAGAGCTTATTTCTAGGGGATAGAGCAATGTAAAGACAACACAGCTCAACCTCCTGACTGTCTGCTCCATCATATAATTATCTGCTTCAGTTGATTGTGAAGTTCCATCTTGTAATGGTGGTCCATACCAAGGTTACTTAACAAGCTGTGGCTTTGGCCTTTGTTCTGAGATTTCTATTAATAACTACATACCGGTGCAAGCTCATGAACAGATTCTGAAAGTATACATTCATTACAGGTAAGGAACATTTTAATTTACTGGTCCACAGGGTTGTAGGAAGAACTTTCAGCTTCAGCCAGAGACCTCCCTTTGGGAGTCTTAGTTGTTCTGTCACATGGCTCCATCACAATGTCACAGATAAAACACATATTCATTACTTATAGATAATAACCTTTTAGTATTTTTAACTTGGGATAAGTTTCAAAAAAATTATTTATTTATAATTCCATTTTCTACTTTGCCATATTTTGACAATCTTAGTTCTCCTTCAGAAAGGCTTCAGCATGTACAGTATATGAGCAAACTTTGTTGATGCCTGAACTCCGCAAACCTCTGTAGGAGTCCCGCTGTATCTAGCACCAAGACATTTTTAGGTCCTTTAAGCACTTTAAAGTTTGGCACTTCCAGGAGTTTTTCTTCTGGGACTTATTTTTCTGGGACATCCAACAGATGCCTTATTGAAATAAGATTTGAAGAATTTGGATGCCACGTCAACACTTTCAAACACATATTGACATATTCCTCAAGCTATAACCGGACAATTTTTGAAATAGGGCAAGTCAAGTTTTCCTGTTGAAAGATGCCACTTCTATAAGAGAATCATGTTACCATTAAGGTTATGTGGTCTGTATTAAACCTAAAGTCAGTGGCACATGTCCAAGTAACATCCATATAAATGTGAGGACACAAAATTTTCAAGGAGCATTTTGACCAGGGCATCACACTATCCTGTTGTTTTCCTCAAAGGACATCCTATTGGTTCAGTGTTTTTTAAGCCACCTTGCATTGCTGTCTTTCTCCTATGACTTGGGTATGACTTACAGAAATTTGTGGGATCAGACCAGATAGATTAGCCTTGGGCCTCCAGGACCCTGCTGCTGGCACTGGTTAACCTTCCTTTAGTTTTTGTTTTGTTTTTTGCATAGAGTAGTTTTGCTTAGCCTATTGTTATACATATCAAGAAGAACACTGGCGTTCTTTCTGACATTGTATTTAATGTATGGGGCAATCTTACTACCCTAAGTTGGATGTAGTAAGGAAAGGGCCATTTAGAGGTTTAAATAAAAGTTGTTATCCATAGTGACCAGATTTAGGTTTATATTTTTCTGGAAACAAAGGGATCTGATTGGTCACTAATGTTAACAATCTTACTACCCTAAGTTGGATGTAGTAAGGAAAGGGCCATTTAGAGGTTTAAATAAAAGTTGTTATCCATAGTGACCAGATTTAGGTTTATATTTTTCTGGAAACAAAGGGATCTGATTGGTCACTAATGTTAACAAAACAGGGAATCAGACATTCCTTCAAACATTCCTTCGTGTAAATCTTCCAGGTCTATGTGATTCAATGGCAGCAACTGACTCTCACAAGGGAATGTTTGAACAAATGTCCAATTCCCTGTTTTTAATTAGAGCCCACATCTTGTGCCTTTTGACAACATTCTACAAGAAATCCTTGCTATTGTTCTACTTTACTTACTATAAGGACTAGTGTCTATTTCTTTGGCAAAATTCAAATATTGCTTACCAATGGTATTTTCAACATCCTAATTTTAACCAACACACACATAAAAATGTATGATGTTATTTCAGCATGAGTACATTGTTTGCTTCTATATGCCTTTCCTCAGAATACTTTTAAATCAATATACACACTAAAGAAGTCAGACTTCCTGGCCCTTAGTTCCCAGTTTCAGGTTCCTACTCTCCTTAGATACTGATTCGACATCACTTGTATACTCGGCTTGCATGATTTCCTAGAGCTAAAGAAAAGAACACTTTCTGATAATGACATCTCTACATAGCATCTGAGGCAGCATGAAATATGTCTCCCTGAAAGTGACAGAACGGTTATACATGCATACATTTTCAGTTCCCCATTCATTAAGCAGTGGAATATGATACTGTTTTAACAGAAGGAACAACATAATGCCACATCAGGGTGGGAAAATTGGTGTGCTGTCATGTTGAATACAGGAAACACCTATTAGGTGTAATTCTCTTGTCCTCCTACACTGCATTACATCAGACACAAGAGATGTATTATATCAAGGAAGAAGCAGAGAAGTAACTCCATTCAAACTCTTGGCCAGAAAATCGTGACAATGTCTGTCATAAATAAACAAAGGTCTGAAAATCTTCTTGGCCATGTGGCAGCTCTACAAATTTAATACACCTATCCAGGAATTTGACTCCAAACCTTGGAGACCCAACCTAAAGGGCTTCTCTAGATACTATTTGACCATTTTTGTCCATCTACCTTCTAAATCAGTGTTTCTCAACTTTTTCAACCCTTGAAATAACTTTAAGGTCTTGGGAAACCCCTTCTATAGTTATTATATCCACATCCCACAGGTAATTTATGTGGTGGCCAATGCGGTGGGTGGCCACTTGCCAGTGGGAAGATTGTCATCCTTACAGATTGCCATTAGATCATTAGTGTCACTTAAACTGACCTCAGAGGCACAAAGTGCTCATTGCTCAAGCAATCTTTTACATGAATAAAATTTAAAGGCTGTGCTAGGACTTGGATTCTGAAAACCTCCAGGTTCTCTTGAATTCTATTCAAAGTTAGACATCCAGGAAATCTCTTTCGGGCACAGGCAGCTTCACAAAAAAAGTTGCAATTAAAAAAGTGCAATTAACCACAAATGAATGATTTTCGTTTTTTTCTAAGCCATACAGTAATAAATAAATGGCAGTTACACATATAAATTGTGACCATTGTCATTGTACACAGTACAGCATGAATGAATAGCAGGTATTCCTGCAGATGTGCCACACCTTATTTTCTCTCCATCCATTTGGGTGGATCTATATCTATTATAAAAGCTTATAAATCTATTTTCCCGCATTGTTTTAGAACAATGCATAAAACAGACTAAATAGTCCACAAACACAATATTAACAGATCAGATACACAACAAACTTAAGAAAGGCCTCTATTATAGAACGGCTATAGGTCTCAAAAACAATTTAGACAAATATGACAACAGACACAACAAAACAGAAACCATTCTATAAAAAACACTTTACTGGTCATTAAAAATTTCAGAAAAAATAATTTAAACATTTTTATTGTTTCTGTAATAACTTTCTATACTATTTTTCATGGTAGGCCAGTGTTTTTTTTTTTGTCTTAGTTTTTTTTTTACATACAGACAAATATCCAAGAAATGTTGAATTCTCTCCCAATGGCTGTTAGTGAAATTGAAAGCAGACATAGCAATGATTTTTCTGGTATTACCTGGAGCAACACGCTTTGCCCTAAGCAACACAATACAAGAACCCATTCACATGCTCCAGGCATGGTGGAAGGAGTGGACTGACCTCTGCTGCTATAACAGTGCACCACATTATGACTATAAAGCGCAGTCTTACAATGCACACACAGACGAGAGAGAAAAGTCAGACAATAAAAATCTCTGAGAGGATTGAATTGGCAAAATGAATTACAAGACTGCAGGGTTTCCAGATATTCTCTTAGAAAATCTTCAGTGATTGTTTCCTTCATCAAATGACTCTACTCCAGAATCACTGGCAGCAGCATTGATCTTTTCTTGGCGTTTTTTCATAATTTCCTGCAGCTCAGAGCTTCCGTTAAGTTCCTTAAAGATACAGAAGAGGAAAACGTTTAATTAAAATATTACTACTGATGTTTTCTATGTATGAATCGAGTAATAAACTGCAATGCTTCAGTTACAAACCAATGGACAAGCCAATTTCTCAATGCCTAGCCTGGCTCAGATCAGTTGGGTTTTTGTGGTGGTGTGGGTAGTGGTTGATAGAGAGCAATAACAACCTTTGGTTTCAAACTGCCAGGTCCACAAACTAATTTTAAAAAATCTATCACAAACTTAAAAACTTCCAGTCCCATTGCATTCTAACATTTACTGAAACCCACTGCAGTCAAATAAACTGAAAAATGCCAGTGAATTGACTGTATGGTCAGGTTACAAACTCGATTCATCTACAAGTATACAGGAAAAGGGTGAAAGGAGAAATAGGAAGACAATTGATAGAAAACATAGTTTACATAATTTTACCTTTCTGATAATTTAGATTAGTAGGTAAAACATTCATACACTTGACAGAATAGATACCTCCAGGGTGGCTTTCTGAAGAGTCACCTGATTGTACACCCTAGGCCCCTCTGGACAGACTGTTTTTAATTCATCCTTTGTGAGGGAAAAAAGCTGAGCGCCAGTAAGCACACCAAGACTTGTGACAGTCCTGGAAAAACACAGAAAAACAGATGGTTATTGGACAAAAATGAGGAAGAATAGAGAACTGTACAACTCCATCCCATTGTGTAACTGCCCATAATTAAAGCACTATGGAAAAATAAAGGAAGAAGAAATGGAAGTGGAGGAAGAATTGAGGCAACAATGGTATGATGTAAAGAAGTAAAAATTGAATTATGGAAGTGGCGAAAGGAATTAAGGAATATTGGGAAGAGGCAAGGAAGAAGGACTATTAATATGTGAAGAGTCAGAACAGGAGGAACTATGGCAATATAGCTTTGCATAATGGGAGTAGAGATTAGTATAATAATGAATAGGGAGTGGGGGGTATAATGAGAAAGGTAGCAGAGGAGTAAACAGAGGCATAATGAGAAGGATATGAGTATGAAGGAAGTAGGAATTGTGAGAGGAGGAGAAGGAATGGTGGCAATGGTGGCAAGACGAAAACGGGGAAGACGAGAACGAGTAACAAAAGCACTAAGGGAAAAGTAGAGGATGAATGCAAATGGCAAACAGAAACACTATTGAAAGGATAAATAGAAGCATTTTAGAAGAGAAGGAATAGGGAACCTATGAGAGGAAAATGAAGAAGTCAACTTGACAGCTATTTAAAGAGAAGAATTGGGATATCATAGAAGAGGAGGGGAAGGTGGGACTGAAACCTATGGGGTGGGGGGTTTATGGAGGGGCTATAAAATGTAAGAAAAAATGGCAGAATACATAGAATAGAAATGTGTTGGGGATGCAGAACAGAACAATATTATAGCAGTGACGCGTTTGACAAAAATCATGGAATGAAAGCTTAATGTGAGTGATAACATAGAAGGGTGATGTGACACACATTCAATGGACAGGGGGCAGTTACACAATGGGATGGAGTTGTACAGTAGCATTATGTGGCATGTTAGGTGATTCAAACAAACTGTAGGCAAAAATCTTGTCAATTTACACAGAACTGAATCCCTTTGCTTGCAGCCAAGCTTTCACTTCTTCTATGGATGAACTGTAGGAAATATTGATCGCTGTTGTGTTTTGGCGCGGTAAGGTGAATTTCTTCTGGGCTGCACTTCGTCCAATGGTAAGTCTCTGCACCAATTCATCCTGAACCTCCTCCATCTGGGACTTCCTGCCTGAAATATACATTTATAGAATCAGATTACCTTTTTGTCTTGGGTTCATAGATCTAAGCATCAGAAATATCATGGACGATTCTAAAGATAATGGGAATGTGGAAGATTTTCCATAAAACCTCAGTTGGGACTTTCTGGAAATAAATAAATTCTAAAGCAAAAACTTTGTGTCTTGTTTTAAAACCCACAAAAGTGACCTCTATTACTTACGATCAATAGGTCTGTCCCTCTGGTGATCTCGCACACTGCTGCCCCCACTTTCACTGGATGTGCTACTCTGGCGGCTGACCAGACTTCCAGATGGACCGGGCTTAGATGTTGCTAAAGAAAGAGGGGAAGGAAGAGGATGTGGAGGTGGGATGGGAGCTGCCAAGACTGGATCCCCTAGCTTTGGAACATTCTCGGTCTTCTGTTTCTAGAAAGACAGAAAATATTGAATATAATTATTTAGGAGTCACTAACCCACTTAAATAGGAGGAAGACAGAAGAATTATCCATTAAAATAGGAGGAAGATTAAAGCATTATTCTATGTACTGGCTACGCAGTAAGCACAAGAGGCTTGGAGAGAAAGAATGTTGAAGGTACTAAAATTTATAATAAAATGCTCACTAGTCATCATATTTTACGAAAAGGTTTGTAAAGAATGTTAAAAGTAGAAATTTCAGCAGCCAATTTTGTATTCTGATCATAAGATAAAAAATGGCCTGGACCAAATTTAGGGAGCCAGACAATGTTATGAAGCAGGACTTTTTTCCAAATGGCTTTTTATATGATATAAAGATATAAAAACCAAAAGAGGGTTGAAACCACAAATCAGCTTTCCCTTTGCAAAACCTTTTAGTTTCTTCTCACATAAGTTAAGAAATTCAAGAATTCAAAAAAAGAGAAGAAAACAGAATCTTATATTAGAAGCAGCAGGATAACTCATCAGAAAATAATTTTCAGAAATCAATCCATTTCAAAAATTCAATTTTTCATCAATTTACCTCTTCTAACCAGAGCTTAGAAAAAGGCCAAACAGAAATCTGGCAGTCCTCAAACATTGCTTTATGAACAAAGGATAAACTATAATTTACATGACTCCACTTTTTTTCTTGTGAATAGATGTGTAATGTTGGGAGAGGCACAGAATCTGACAAGGTCTTTTCCCAGCTAAAGATTATTAGAAAGGGAGAAAAGCTGAAGACTAGAAGGACAAACAGAGGAAGATGTCCCAGATTGCAGACTGACTGTGGATTAGCAAGGTGACAGAGCAAAGCAAAAGGGGGCATTATTCAGTCATGCGTTACCTCTGACAGCTCCCCAAGCAATTGCTGTTTGTAAAAAGACACATATTAGTGTGTTATCCACATATTTATGACTATTACACAGCAAACTACATAGACAACTGTAACTACAAGGTTCTATGTTGAGTTTTTTTGTTTACAGCTCATTTACACCATATTGTTCTTGCCCACTCTTCCATATTGGTGATCCCCAATACCACCAGATATCCTCTACGGACATGTTATAAAGCTGTGGCATTTCTAGTCTGTAAACTTCAATTTTCTATATTTGAATAATTCATGTAATACACTGCCTGGACTAAAAAAAGTGATGCACACTAATATTTAATTGGACTTTGGATTTGGACTTTAATTGGATTTGTTTATGGCATGTAGTTACCACATTTCAATAAGCATATGTAATGTCACAACATTTTTTCCTGATGATGGGAGTGTCAGATTGCTGCTGCTAAAGTCTTCTCCAGCACAAACCAAAGATTTTGATTTTAAAGAATGGGATTCAGGTCAGGATGTTGTGTGTGAAAATAATGTCTCATACTTCCTGGCATGGTCAACTTGGAATATGCCTGCATCAGGGAAGAAAAAATCCATTCATGAATAAACCTGGTAATTGAGTATATTCAGATGTTCTGCTGACCTCATTTTTATGGGTTCAAAATATTGCTAAACACTGCAGAATTAAGTTAGAAGGAATAAAATGTGTGCTGACCAAAAGCAATTTACAATGGAAATTAGAAAATAATTGTTAGACAGGTGAGCTGACTTACAGGGAAATGGGATATCCTATAAAAGGACAAATGTACCTACTTGATATATCCAGTATTGTGTTTTAAAAGAAACTTTAACCTCATACACTAGACACACACATCTTTGAGTACTTAAGCTTACCTTTAAATTATGAAATACAATCCCTCTGACCTCTAAAGTTTTAGGATAAACAGCACAAAGCTGGCATACAGGGACAATCCACCTGAGGTTGCTACTCTACTGGTTTGGTGCAGACTGAACTTGCATTGTACAGGGGATGATCCAGCAGAAACCATGCAGGTGGAGTATCAGTAGGTGATATATTACATGCAATTATAAGTAAGATGAACCAAAAATTTGTGCTGATCATTACAGTTTGACTTGTATGTTGTAAGATAATAGAACAGAATTGTATGTTGTAAGATATTAGAACAGCATCAAACCCACAAAAGGTATTTTCACGCAAAGTGGAAGGGACAGCTGATCTGACAAACCATGCGGAGACCCACCTTGAAGATTTCAAACTCCTTCTTTGGCATCAAAAGCTTTTGGTGAAGCATGTCAATACACAAAAATGGTTTAAAATGCAAAGTTACTTCAATCCAAAACTGTGCTTTCAGATTTACTGTTGGAGCAATCTACCAGGATCTAATGCACTCTTGTGATATACCTAAAGAAGCAATCCAAAGCATTGCTTAGTGATCTACTACAAGAGGTGCAGTATATAATGACCTACCACATGTAAAGAATGTCTATGATCTTCCTGGTCTATGCACAGTGCACAGAAGATTCACTGATTTACTATGTACAGGGGTTTAGCAAGCTATGGTTTGTGTCCCAAAAATCAGGGAGGGAAGACAAGCATAACGAGGGAAGAGTGGATTGTCAACAATATAATTAATGTAAAAGTAAAAATATGATGATACAAAAAGGTACAATCCTGAGGTCTTGAACACAATATTTATGGAGTGTGACAGTTTACCTGAATAGTTTGGCTGTAGAGAGGGTCTGAACGAGCCAATGATGACTCTTCAGCCTTCACCATACCCAGGATGTTGTTTGGCACAAAACCAGAAGAACCACTGGAATTACGGACTTTCCACCATTGCTTCTTATCATCAACAATCTTAAAAAGAAAAAGCCCAGCAGTACATTAACTACAGGGACATAGAAAGAACAAACAAATACAGAGACGGAGAGGAAGAACATAAGCGACTGGAAAGAGAGAATGGGAAGTGAGCATGAATTAGAAAGAAAGAACGAGAGAGAGAAAGCACATATTCATCTGCTAAAAGAATGAAAATGTGCCGCTACAGAAAAGATTCCAGCAAAAAAAAAAAAAAAAACTCAACACAAGTCTGCAAGTAATTAGCCTGCGAAATAGTAATATTTCCTCTACCCCTCTTTGTCCTGCTAGTCTTTACCACAGATAAAATACCCAATGCAGTTTTTGTCCCATTCAGTCTAACTTCACATAAAATGTCCCATCCTGTTTTCAGTGCTGATCAGTCTTTATCCCCACAGATAAAATGTCCCATCCAGTTTTTTTATCCTTCTTAGTTTTTACCCCTGTAGATAAAAATGTTCTACCCAAATTTTCTGTCCTGTTCAATTTTTACCTCCACAATGTCATCTTTCATCACAGAGAGCTCGTTTAGGTTCCGGGCTACGAAGTCATACTTGCATATCGCATATTTTGGGGTGTTTGCCTCTTGATTTCTGTGTGGGTAGAACAGTCAAGTTATTGGATGGTGAAACTGTATTATCAGCGGAAGAAGCGGTGAGGTTGAAGTAAGGCTGGTGTGAACGGTGATAATGAGGTGTCAGACTAAGTACATACTGCCAGCCTGGGAAGTCTCACTCTTCCTATTATAATATCAAGAATGCAGAAAGAAGACTAGAATTTCCCTCTGTGTGGTAGAATGTGAGACACTATCACTGGATAAAAAGCCAGGAGCCCCAGCATTGAGACTTCTGGGAGCCTGCAGGTAATCCAGCTTGACGGCATCTATCTATAAAACAGGAGTAACATTTTGGCAAACTTGTCATTTATTTTGACATACTTACCTAAAACCTAACCTGAACCAGTTTATCTGGAGGATTTTACACAGGAGGGTGAACAATGAGGGGAATCTGTCAGGTGTTTATCAATGGACAGCAACTTCTCCCATGTTGTATGTTTCTCTCCATACCAGACTATTATTAGCTTGCACACCTTTATCCACAGCAGTGGTACTAGGGGTAGGGCAACAATTTCTGTGCAGTGTACCCAACCACCACCCAGGTTTTATGAGATGACATAACTGACTGGGGGGTACGGTTTGTTGGGTTATTTCTCTGCATTCGCCTATTGGTGGGTTGGCGTTCTTCTACAAAAACACCTGACAGTTCACCTGTAAAATGGTGACCTAAATCCCAGAGCACATATCAGGTCTTTATACAAATCATACCTAAATATCACAGTGCTCCTTTACTCCAGAGATCAGAGGCTCCATTTAACATGAATGTACCAAATCCATACACTGCTTACATGCTTCAGACTATTGACCTCTCAGTGACAGCTGTTACCTTGTACCACGAACCTCTCATATACAGTGCAAACAGAAATCTTTCGGGGATGGGAGTCAATGGATCAAGAAGTAAAATCAACAACCCAATGTGTAGGGATCTGTGTAAACATAAGGTTTTGTTGCATCGTTTCTAGAGATAAAAATTATGCAATGGGTTCAGATATGGTTGATCAATCTTAAAATGTAACACTTTGATGATTAGGGTTAAGGTCTCAAACTATTTGCTTAACCTGTTTAAAAAAATGCCATCATAAAGTGTAAATTGTTATTTGTGTTCAGAACATGGGAATATGTTGCTGACAGTACTCAAAGCTCAAAAACCACTCTTTTCCAGGTGAAATCAGTCTAGATGAAGGGAAGTTATAACATTTAAAAGCCCAAACTATTTGGTCCCCTGGCCCAGTATATTCAAAAAAATAAATAAAAAATAAAAGCCCAAACTATTCAGTCCCAAGGCCCAGTATAGTAAAAAAAAAATATATATACAAGACAAAACTATTCGGTTACCAGGTTACTAGTATATTAAAAAAAAATAAAAAGAGTCAATCCCCAGCTCTGAATTGTCCATATCTCCTCTACCATTCAGCACAAAGTTAGCAGAAAGTGCGTGAGTTAAGCTTATTAAAATTAGGTTAGTGAAGCGTAGGTCCTGCATGCCTGCAAGTATGTAATGTGTATATTGTAGTGTATATTAAACAATTAGAGCAATAAATTATTACTTGGTCCTGAACACAGGTTGATGGCAATTTTTGTGGCACCTGTACAGAAATGAGGAGTTTCTCTAAAGAGAGAACAAATGAGATAAAGAAGTGACCAGGTGGTGACAAAGCTTTGCAATGTGTGTTAATAAAAAGCCAAAGAAAACCAATATCTGAAAATACTTTTATTGTAAATAATGTGCCATATTTATATATGTTATAGTTATATATAAGTATATAATATATAAAGAAAGGTTTATAGCATATGATATTGATTTGGTCAATTTGATTTTGGCTTTAATCTGTGAATCTTTTTTATATTATAAAAATATACAAAGGCAATTAGAGCCCAATATCAGAGAGTTCACCGTAAACCACATGCTTTAGGCTGTGACTGAGTCATGTGGTCAGTCACGTGAAGTCCTACTAATTGGTAAGGAATGATTGCCTATATAGCGGAGTATAAGAAGCAGTCAATTTCTCTTGAGAATTGTCTAAACACAAAATTCAGCGTTATTAGTTTGATTATTGATGCGAAACAGTCAAGGTAATTATAAATTTAGTATGTACAAAGGTGGGCAGGCTTAGGAAGAGACATGCAAAATTAAATAGCGTCTGACAGCGCCAATTTGAACGCCGAGACACTGGTAGTTAATGACAGTTGTGGGATGTTAACCCGTCTCCAACACGCTGTTTGCTCTTCAGGAGGTGACAACATACAGCTATTGCGCATATTCCAGCAGGGTGGGGGGAAGGCCAAGTTAGGTATTATAGAAATAAAAATTCCTGCGACAGGGAAAAAAGTAGACGAGTCAGTTAAAAAAAAAAAAAAAACACATTCCTCAGCTTGGGCCAAAGTTCAATGAAAACAATGAAAGTGCGTTTATGTTTAAATAAGATTATGGGGAATCATCAGCCTGGACCAACTTACTACCTACTACTACTGCTAAACCCAATGATCACATGTACACAAGTGTCCACTAACGGGATGCAGCCTTTTGTACTACTGATTGTCAATAAGGCCGGAAAGCTATCAGCAAACTACTTATTTGCTAAAATCTACAAAAGATTTCCCATCCTTATATATTGCCCGATTGTTCCTTACACACTCACCTGTCCATGGAGGGTGAATCCAGCACTCGGGAGAACTGTAAGATGAAAAACATTACAAGCTTGTGCCATCCCTATTGGTTATAAATTAGAGCAATGTACATTACAGAAAAGCCAATTTACACAAACCCAAAACACTGTGTATACCTGGTCCATGTAAAAGCCCCACATCTACACAACTTCAGACATTATAGGCCTGATTTAATAAAGCTCTCTGAGGGTGGAAAGGATACATTGTCAGCAGGAAAGCTGGGTAATGCAGCAAACCTGGAATGGATTTTTTGCTAGCAACTGTTTTGAGTCCTGGACTAAATCCATTCCAGGTTTGCTGAGTCACCCAGCTTCACTGTGGAAAGTGTATCTTCTCCAGCCTTGGAGAGCTTTGAAAAATAGGCCCTAAAAGGTCAACACACAACCCTCCTACCATATGTATATTCTTTGGCATACAATATACTCAATATCAGTCACTATGTGTATACCACACACACACTATGGGTACAGCTCCCACCATACAATGTACAAAATCCAATACATGTGTACACCTGCTTCATTCAACCCACCTAACATACATACAGTAAGGAGAAAAAGAAAATAACCTTCTTTCATTTCTAAGTGCTTTGTTTGCATTAGGAAGTTAAAATAGATAAATACAACCTCAAGTGAATAACATATGACATATTATACCATAGTCATTATTTAACAAAAACCAAGTCAAAATGCAAAATCTGTGTGAAAAAAAGTTCACCTTTATCACTTCCATAGGAATTAAGAGAATAAGTAGTAGGCAGGTGCTGCTTATCAAATGCGCTTGATTAATTGAACATCAGAAAGACTGACCACCTCTAAAAAAGCAGAACATTTGACAGTTGGTGGTCTGGAGCATTCAGGTATGTGGTAACATAATGCCAAGAAGGAAAAATATCAGCAATTACCTAAGAGAAGCAATGGATTCTGTTCATCAATCTGGAATAAGTTTAAGGCCATTTCCAGAAAATTTTAGGTCTTATTCAGGGTGTTAGAGATTATTCACAAAATATGAAACATTCGAGAGAGCAGTCAATTTTCCCATCCCAGAAAATTCACCCAAAGACAGACTGCAATGCTCAGTTAGCATGTTAAATGTTAAAGTTTATGACCGTACAATTAGAAAAAAAGATTGAGCAAGTATGTCTTGTTTTGAAAGAGTTGTCAGGAGAAGGCCTCTTTGTAGAAAAAGCTTGGCAGTGCTGCTTAGGCACAGCTCCACATATGGTTTTAAAATAGACTCTGCATATCAGCACACTTTATACCAACTGTCAAGCATGGTGGTGGATGGGGTGATAATTTGGACTTGTCTGGTAGCAATAGAACCTGGGCATTTTGCAATCATTGAGTTAATCATGAACTCCCCTTTATACTAAAAGTATTCGAGAGTCAAATGTGAGGCAAACTGTGCGACATCTAAAGCCTGGCTGAACTTGGATCATGCAACAGGATAATCTTCTTCATTTTTGTTACTTATTGACATGGTGGGATCTGTTCTGTTTGGTTTTACGCCTGGGGTTAGATTTAAATAGTTTTAGAACCTGCTAAGGACCAAAATATTTTTTTTTTTATTATGTCCTGATAAGTAATAAGTAAAAAAAAAAAAAGGAGTGAAATTTTGCTTCTTATGACCAACACCCACAACAAGAGCATGGACCTACACATTGGAACCGATTTACCAAATGAATACTGGCTGGCCGAATAACATTTTGAGTCATCTCCTTCCAAGGAATAATTCACTTAGCTTAGTAAATTAGATGAAACTCCCCTCCAAGATTCAGATTTACTTGCACGTAATTTTGAATCCTTTCCAAAAGGAACTATCACCACATTCAATAAGCTAAGTGAATTTTCTGTTGCAAAGCGATATTTCATCTTGGTGTGCAGCCAAAATTCTTTTAGTAAATCAACCCCATTGTGTGTATACTTCATTCAAACAATACACACAACCTCCATATATACTCGCCCACACAATGTGCATGACCTTCACACAAGGGTGAGGGCCTATTTGAATGATCCCAAGCACTGGAAGTGTCTCAGTTTAATCAGTTTTGGAGGGGTTAGGATGCTGTCCTGTAATGTCTATGTGGTACTGAAACAATGACAATTTTTCATAAATCTCCCCATCAAATGGCCTGGAAGATAAGCAACAAAAAGGCCCATTATTACTGCATAAAAGTCCTAACCTCATTCGATAAACTTCTGGTGTCCCGTTTTTGTTGGATGTCAGCCATATTTGGTATTGAATCTGGCAGTTGGTTTGGTTCTGGCTCTTTAGGCATTCCAATAAAACTCAACAATGGAGGTTCCCAGCCGTTTCTGAAACGTGGGATGTATGGAGGAATAAAATGATCCTTAGGCCACTCCATTCTGTGGAAAGAAACAATATGAGGAGAGGAAAGGGGATACCGGTGTCCAGTCGCTATACAAAGTCTTTCTATTCATATTGTGGGTAAAAACAGGCAGACAATGTTGATTATTTTCTCCCTGTACATAACAAGGTAAACATTCATCAAAACTCAGAAATTATGCAACTTATCTCTGGTCAACAACAATGTACATTTTCTACACTGCTAGGCAGATTTAGAAACCAAGAACTTTACCTGGGAATGCAGCACTACTTTTTATGATTTTTTTATGTATTTTATGATAACAATACAAAGTTACAACAAAGTTATAGAATGAGATTAAAGGTCAGCTTCCTTCAAAGCAAGCTAGAGTTTATGTTGTTAAATGTTTATCTGGGCAAATTAAAAAAAGCAATACATGCCAGAAATCTATTGAGCTCCAAACTTTTTCAAAGGAAACAGTGCCTTTGTTGCACTGAAATCCCAAGCATTTTTGACAGTGCTTCGTGGAGTACAGAACTCCATCCATCTCTGTACCCCTCCACATACATGGATCATACATGTAAAAAAAAGTAATAGAGACAGCGAGAGGGTTGTTTAAGGGTAAATTTGGAAATTTGGGTCATACCCGTTAAGGCTCCTTAAACAAGAAAACAAGTCCTTTGATAGTTCTCCTTTGTTTAGTTATTTTAAATTAAGATTTACTGTGTACAAGCTATTTTATACCTTCATGGTTTTTGCCCAAGGCAAACACAGCAGAAAAAGAATGAGGAAGGAATATTTATGAAGTTGATAATTAACAGATTTCTAATTAAGGAGTAGTGTGTGATCTTATTCTGCAAAGAATCCAAGTGTTTTGAACAGCTCAGATTACATTTTCATGCAATGTATATCATGATAGGTCTTCTAGAAAATGACAATTAACAGATAAAATAGTTTATACAGTCTAAAGTAAATAATAAAATCCTCTGATGAGGATAATCATCAATGGTCTAAATTGCATGCCTTTTTTCAGAACTCAGAAATCAGAAGATCACCTATGTCACAAACTCCCAGAACCCTCAGGTAATCCCGGCCTATATTGCAAAGGAAACCTAGAATCACCTAGATTTTATCCATGTTTCACCAAGCAACCACCACAGCTTCTTCTCCTCCTCATTTAGGATAAAACTGAGAAAATCAATGGCGTCCTTTGTTAGGAGGGGGCTAAGCACAGTTTTTGCAAGTTCTGGGCCGCCTGTTGCCTCCACCATCTGGAAAATAAAAAATATATGGCATCAAGTACCTACAATATACAAGGAGCCTCCCATTTAAAACAGCTGTGAAGCCCCAGGTTAAGGTACCCATCTAAGTTTACACTTTCAGATGGAGGGAAAAACATCTTACCATACTTAATGGTGTGAAGAGGAAGTGAACCAGCTCAGCAGCGCTGGGGTTCTGTATGTGGGACTTAAGCTTTGCCTGTAAAACACAAAATTTCTGTTACCAACAGCAAAGCTAGCAGCACTTTCATACTTCTTGCAGCAATATGGAAGGTGATAGACAGTGCAAATAATTCATAAAGGTTTAAGTTGCCTGAAGCGCTTTGTTCAATAAATATAAGATGTACCTATACAATGTTCCAACAAGGCAGTGACTGGTTACCCATTAAATTACAGACACCTGTACCCTGTGGATACAAAACTATAACTGCCTGTTTAATGTACAGCGCTGCGTAATATGTTGGTGCTATATAAATCTTGTTTATTATTATTTAATAATAATAATAATAATAATACCTGCTCAGGCGGGACCAATTACAGCCTGCAAGGTGTGCGTGCCATTCTGAAGAAGGAATGGTCTGCTCTTGTATTTTTATGGACACTCATCTCTGACCAGCTGGGGCAGATATAACTACTTCTGAATCAAAGGTCTGGTTGTTCTCGAGAATAAAGAGGCCCAACCAAACCCAGTCTATCATTTGTAGACTAAAAATAATCTGCACTATTTTGTAAGCAGGAACCTGCAGTCACCCAGTCTGCTTATATTTAGGTCAACATACAAGACAGAAACCCTTGTCTAATTCCTGCTGCACCCTTTCCCCTCCTCCAAGGAACAATCCATGCTACAAGTGTGCGGTTTGCCCCACTTTCTTTCTCCATCCTTTTCCTTTACCACAAAGTTTTTGCCAGGTGTTGTGAAATTGCTTAACAGTTCACTTACCAGGAGATTGAAGCCATGTTTGAACTTTTGAAAACAATCAGTGAATTCTTCCTGAGGAGGGGGTTTGGCACGTAACGTTAGGACACCCTCTGCAAACCAAGACAGAAAAAAAAAAAAGGAAGAAAAACTTACTAATTGCCAACAGGGAAAAAAACACACACAGACAGTCATTCCTCTCTGTATCTTCCAGTCTTCTCTCCCCACCAATAGCCCCTCTCCCTTTCTTCCCATCTACCTTTCTTTGCCCACTTCTCTTACCACCTATACCTCCCTGCCCCTCTTCCTTTCACCACCCATACCTCTCTACACCTATTCTTTTGCAATCAGTATTTACCCATCCCCTATCTTTCATATCAACCCAAACTCTTACTGTACGTACCCCCTGGTCCTTTTTTTTTCTTTGACTTTCTTCTCTTGGAAAGCTCAGAAAAGGCTTCAGCTGCCTTTTGTAGTTTCATTATGAAAAATTCTATGTCATCCAAAATGTGGTTTAGGATTTGCTATGAGAGAACAAAGTATGAAAGAAAACCATAATAATAAAAATAACAGTGTTCAAAGTAATCCGCTAATATAAAATAGAACTACATATAATTTTTTTAAAGAAATTACTAGGGCCATGACATGCAAGCTTTCTTGCACACACATACAGGATTACAAAAAAACAAAATAGAAATGAATAGGACTTTATGGTGAAACTGTAGATCACGAATACATGCAAATACATATACAACCCCATGGTTTTCTCACTTACCACGTCTCTGTCAATTCTTGCTTCAATCATTTGTGGTGTCTCCTTCTGATCTGAATTGGATTTTTGATCATCTGCAGCAGACCAAAATAGTAAAAATTATTGATATAAATTCATGAGAACAGACAGGAATCTCATACCCTTGTACATAGCCTTAGTTGCTTTTAAGAAAAGAAAAAAAAAAAAACCTTCAAAACAAATTTACATAAACAACAGTGATACGAACACAGATAAACATGTAACGAATCTGTTTCAAGGTTTCTGAGTGACAGTAATGATGAGGATTCTTACAAAATATGTATGATGCACCAAAATAGTTTCTTACTTACAGTCACCATACTCAGCTGACCAGCCAGACCAGGCTGCCACACGACTACGTACATCCACCTGGGTGACTGATCCCGGAGGAGTTGGAGCTGGGGCTCTTGGAGGTGGAGGGACTTTGCTGTCACTTGCTGCAATGTTTCTAAAAGGAAGACACAAAAAAATAGAAGACTAAAGATTAATTGACTAAATCAACAAACAATACACATGTGAAGTGAAACATGCTACTACATATGATTCTGTAGCAATCGCTGAAAACTTCCACACTAGGGCACTTTCGTGAATCCAACATGTTAAATCACAACATTTCCCCGCCAGCAGAAAGCTGAAAAAAAAAAATCAGGACACCTTGAGGGCCCAGTGGCTGCCTCCAAGCTCACGCATTATCTAGGGTCAATGAAACACCAATCAGCCTCAATACAGAAAATCTTAACCCTAACTGCAACCCCCTGAACAGCCCTTCACAATCTGAAATTTTGAACAAACAAAAATTGTGATTGGTTCTATTTCTTGATGAAAAATTTCTAAAGGCAACTCAAACCTGGCTCCAAATATCAACCACAGAGGGTTAGGGTGAGGAAAAAAAAACAACAGTTACATGAAAGTTCTTAGAATCTGTGTAAACCAAACAGAAGATCTGCACCAGGTTCCAGGTGTAATTCACTCTGACTTCATGCTGGTTACCTTAGTATATCCGGCCGTGTTCTTGGTCTCCCCCCTCGGCCATCATTCAGTGCACTGTCAATATCTTGTTGGATGACAGAAGCCTGAGGGATTGAAATGTCACAATCAGCGATTGTGTTATACAGAAATAGGACACCACAGCAAAGTGCAAGACAAAATGAAGGGGATGAGACATGCATCACTGTACAATAAACTGCAATCTCATGCACGCCACAATGCAAATAAGCTGCAGCAGAATTATTATTTACAGCTCCAATTCTACATGAAGCTGCAAAAATGTTACTGAATGGAAATTTGTAAAAATAAGGTTTCTGGGGTCCAGCTGGGTTAGTTTATATGAGCATGCAATCTGCTGTATGTCACCTGTTTCCAGAGATATGTGCTGGTCTTTTCCCTTATGCCATTAATTTAGCAAATTTCTGTCATCAAGCCATCTCCCTTGGATCAAGATCTACCCACACCTATGTATGTTTCTAGATTGGGTAAATATAAACTACGGTCCAATACGTCAACATAAAAAAAAATTGCACCAAAAACAACAAGAAGAATTATGAGGCAGAGTGCTATTTATTTTAACAAAGAAATATTCATTCCTAATTCCGTTTGTGATGTGAATGATATGTTTATGATGTCAATAATGTTAATGAATATTGTTCAATTGATGTTTCAGTCAAAATCAATCAAAAAAGGCCTAGTTTTAAGAAGAATCGAATTTGTATAGTTTATCCCCAGCATTAGCTTTCCTGTAATATTATATACGTTTGACCAAGTAGTCCTTAAATCGACCATTTTACATACGTAAATATGCCAACTAAGTTTTTTTACTGCACCTGTAAAAAGACAAAGAAAGACAGTACTTCTCCTGCTGCCCATGTCAACAAAGAGAACTTCCTTAAATCTTGTGGCATGAAGTCCAGCAAACAGAACTATTGAGTGAAGTGGGGAACATAGGTGAGCTGTACATGTAAATTAAGCAATTCGTGTGTCAGGCAGGGCCTCCCTAATTGGTTTGCACTGAAATGGGAAGCTTTTTCTTCCCTATTTACACATTAAAGAAACAGTCTCCACCTAGCAGGGAATAGGGAATCGAAGTCCCCCAAAGAAGAAGTAAATCTAATCTGTAAAAATAATTCAAGTACTTTTTTAAAAAGATTGTGTTCCTTATAGTAAAAGTGTGGCAAATTTGTATGTAGACAATACTTAATAGCAGGGTTTCTCAACCGGGGTTCCATGGATTTTGTGACTTTCATGTTCGTTTAACTGACACCAATGATCTTTGAGGATGTAAGAGACATTCTTCCAACTCATCAACACACTAATGTACTGTGAATTGTGGATATAGTAATTATAGTTAATGTTTCCTGTGGACCTGAAAGTAATTTTGGGGGGTACCTTCATTATAAAAAAAAAAACTCTGCTTTATACCCACACATAAAATGTATGGAAACAGACAACCTATAGAACAATGTAGATATTATTGGAATTATGTTTGAAGATTATTATTTGAGGCTGTTTGTCCAACTCCCCTGGAAGGTGTAAAATGTGTTGGTGGAAATAGAATGGGTCTGTTGGTGAGGCATTTTGCCTGTATGCAACCTAAATAAAGTTGATTGAGAGTAGTCCTAGAGAAAATGTTGCTTCCTCTAATTGAGCACACAGACTTTACAAGCCCCAACCTGCTGCTTGTTTGGGTAGCCAGGAGTCTGTCTGAAAGGGCATTGCCTTTAAAGTCAGTTCATGCAATGCAGGGAAAACCTGCATATTGTCATCTTGATCCTGTCTGAAGCTGTCTCAGGTGAACAACAAGACCAGGGTAGGGGTTAGAGGTACTTTGGTTGGATGTGAAAGGGATTTGGAGCCATAAGATTGTTTTTAATGACTGATCGCCCCTAAAATATAGTAGTGCTTGCAGTTACATACAGAACTTTAAAAGAAAGCACACATAATTAGTCATTCTTATAAAGGCTTCTGTATTGTTTTACTAGGACTAAGTGGTAAAAAGCAGTCACTGAAGTCGTATTATATTAGAGCCTTTCAAACCATAGCTTCCATTGCTCACTCTGGAGGTGAAGGATAATCTGTTCAGTGGAGGTGGGGATTTGCACAGCAGGATAGGGAAGAACATGCACTGGGAATGGTAAAGTGAATTCATGCCTAGGTAGGGGGGATTGGTAAACATCAGGGGAGGAAGGGAGGACATGCACAGGGGGGCGTAAGGTTAATTTGTGCAAAGGCAAAAAAAAAAGTCCACACATAAATGCGGCATACAAAATACACAGCATTCCACGCTAAGCAAACCACCACGTGTGCACCAAGTGACAGGGATCAACAGCAAACAGCCATGAAGACCTTACCTTGACCTCATCACATTGGAAGAGGTGCAGATCAGCTTTGCTCTGTGTTGGCTCTTTACAAATAAGGGCCAGAATAGAATCATATCTGCAGGCCTTCATCACAGCCTTACAGTGCTGTATGGTGCTTGTAGGAAAGTTTTCTAATTCAGTCTGTGCAAAAATGAAACATCAAATATGGTGCACAATATCTGCCATGCCAATTGCTATCAAAACAAACATGTCTACCACCATACCAACTTTTATAGAAATATGCCCACTACTACTCCTACTGTACCACAAACAAAATGCCAAATTAGACATCACATACACTACTACATGAACTATCAGGTCCACTACATCCACTGCCATAATACTTCATCAGCTGCAATATCTACTCTATTGGTCATTACTATATTACCAATCTGTTCCAGCACTATCTCTAGTATAATACATAGCATGCCAACTGCTACATAAACTAACTGGTCCAGCACTGTTTCTGCTGCTGCATTAACTGCTACCAGCACAGGTAAACCCACTGTGAGAACAAAATGCAAAGAGGAAATGATGGAGAGTGTCCAGGCAGGGCTTTTCCCTCTAACATCTCAAAATTAGGGTATGGTCTACTGATCCTTAGCAAAAATATATGCAGAGGTATTGTTATAAAATAATACAAAGCTGAATTTTAAGGCAGTTTGTTGTATTTCCTCACATGTACCCTGGTAAGGTACAGGATTCAGAATATCCTTTCCTGCTACTGAAATTAGGAATACTAATCATGTGGTGAGGTGGAAATATTTATGGACTAGATTACACAACAATTTGCAAAGTAGTACAAATTTTAAATTTTTTAGGGACATCCTAAAATGAGCCCAGCGTGATATTAAGTATGCAGCTCAAGTCTAGCACCAACACACCCAGGAAAATAGAGGCCCCAAAATTAGAATGTGCAGTAGAAAGTGTCCTCCCAGTGGAACATCCATAATATGATAAAATCCTAGAAACTGGGTTAGTAAACAACCCTGAGAACAACATAAAAGGATAAGACATAACTTTGAGCTCAAACTACAAAACATACTGGCCAGAAACCAGCTACAGCATACAATGCCTGGTCCACCATGAACTCAGCCAGAAAATGACACTAAAAATGTGGTCCACAGTAAAAAAAAAAATGAATATCAGAATATAGGATGGCAACACAGAAGGATTACCTTGGATTCTATATCGGACAAGCTAACACCTTTGTCATCAACTTGCAGATACATATCTTGGGTCCACACCTTCCCTTTGGCATCAAGTAATTTTAGCTTCCGAATTCCATCGTCCACCGTTAGCATTGCGTCTTTCCGATCCATGGTGAAGGTGGTGAGATGCTGTGGGACATTGTCAGCAGTGTCACAACAGGTGACAGAGGCATTGTGTCCTAGGACAAGGACTAATGTAATGTGGAAGGAAAGCTAGGGAATTCTAGGACACTACTGAAAGCCTTCGAAGCCCCATTTTTTAGCCAAAATGAAAAGGATTGAGAAGTCACTCCAAACAACCCAGCAAAATATTTTGTTGTGCCTTTGGACATCTCATCAGGTGATTTGCAGATGATATTTTGCTATATACATCAGCAACACACACACACAAATCTGCATCAAACATTCTTCATGCAAGAAGTTCATTCTCTGCTACACCTTTACTTCCTGTGAAAAGTGCTATTACCATTCAAGTCATATGACCCGAGTACATGCATGAGGATAACAAGCTCTAGCACACCATCTTTTCTTAGAAATATTCCAGAGATATGTGTAGACAGTCGTGATTGTCACCATTATAGCCAGGAGCATCACATTTACTGACAAATGACCGGATATGGAAATAACCATTGAGTTTCAAAATAGGAAATGTAATTTTGCAGAAAATAAGTTTTTTAGTCACTGCACAAGGCTTAAATTTGCTTCATTATTTCATTCAACTTTACACCAAGAAAGGCATCAATAAAACGTACCTCCACATGGTACTGGGTGGTCTCGGATATGATGCTGGCAGTGTCTCGGGCATAGTTTTTTCTTTGCTCTGTGGACAGAAAATAACATATGACAAAATTAGTGAGAAGTGTACCAAGTGAACCCTCTACTGTGGGAGCACACTGAACAGACCTTACTCTCCTGGTTATATCAAGAGACCAGAGTCAGGATGCCTTCCCTTCCTGCCTCACCAATTGATAAGGGTCCTGACCCATTGCCCCTTCTTTTATATCAGGTGATAAATTTCCCTTACTACTTATTACATGAGGGGGGACCTCATTTCTCTTAACCCTTCTACCTCCTCTTAATTTATTTATTTTCTTGTTCTCAACAGACAGTTAAATGCTAATAGTAATAGTTATTTGTGTGCTTATAATCCTTTTGAGATGACCAACATAGCTGTTTTGGCAGACCACTTCACCCGATGTAGATGTACTGTGAACAATCTTCCAACACATCTTTTTATAAACAGTTATGAACTTTGCTTTGAACCACAATTAGCATGTATATGTAATGTTTCACTCTTTGGGAGACATTTATCCAGAAATCTGTAAACATATTTGAATGCAAAAAAGGTTGCCTCTCTGGTCAG
>NC_092859.1:21168941-21191955 GCF_032062135.1 Pyxicephalus adspersus
AAATCTGTCACATAAACTGTCTGACTGCTTCTGTTTAGCAAAACCTTGCTGAGCATCAGAACCAATAAAAGTCCCCCTTTGCATAACCCACATGACAGAAGCACACCCTGTAAAACACATCAAGATGAATCAGACATGCAGCAAACAAACATGCAAAAGTCACAAAAGTGATTTTAAAATCAATCATAGATGGAGAGTGTCCCAGCCTAAGCCCACCTAACAAATAGTAAGACTCAAGAAGATTACACTACTTATAAAACAAACATAATGCAATGGACCAATCCTACTGGCAGACAAATACAATTCCTACATGCGCCTTTATATTTTAGCAAATATGTACAGCTAAATATCTATAAAAATGGGGTGCTGGAGTTTAAGAAGCTGGAAGTGATTAAACACTTGTAGGTATTTTTTTACACATGGTATACACTAAGGCAGAACTGGAAAGCAATGGATTTGTATAAAACTTGGAGTGAGATTTGCATTTGTGAGTCTTTAAATATGGTTGGTGCACCTTAACTTTCTCACTAGGTGTTGAGGTGCAAAAAACACACATTTCAAAACTAAAATGTTAGCTTTCCGGCCACATAATAAAATACAGAGAAAAAAAACTAATATGCATGTCTTGGCCAACGGTACAGCACTTCCAAATTGCAATAGAATGTAAGCTTTTGTCCAGCTTCTCAAAACATTTTAGATAGCTTGCCAATCTGCGTACACTATTCCAGACTCTGTGGTTACTCAGCAAGCAGAGTCTAAGCTAGTATCAGACTGCAAATTGCAGTCCTAAAAGGCAAACGTGAAAAACTCTCAAATAGCATTATTGGTGTTCAATTTATACAGCTCACTGTGTTTCTGATGAAACAGATTTTTTGCTTCAGATTCCATTAGCTACATCCAGTGTAAGTTTTGCAATGACCTCTTTGCCGATACTTTACGTGATGGCAGGCGGGAAATATGATGTTCCACTGTGAGTCCCTACTGCTTAGATCAATACATTTTAGAGGGTTTGGAGATGCAAAGGGACATGAATATGTGTTACATACTCCATCCTGAAGCCTCAATCTTTCAGGATGAAAGTCATGTATTTCTAGAATGGCATATTTTAAAGTAACTATAGGAGGCAGGTAATAACCAGGAAGGTCCATAAGTGTCTAGCTGACACCTAATTACTTGTTACGCCATTTATCAACTGTACAACTTTGAGAACCCAGAGAAGTAAAGCACCACCCATTGGAAGACACCCAGCTTAAGTCCCTATTCTAAGGGTTGGGTTTGACAAAAGATAGCATTAACCATACAGCAATCCCATTTCAGACACATGCAAGAAAAGAGAACACCCTCTTCAAACCCCAGTCTACTCACACCAAGGATATAAATCAATATGGCCAAGCAGGTTACCTCCAGCATAACCCCCTCCTCAATGACCACATATAAATATTATTAGCCACTAGGGTCATTATATCACTAGGGTCATTATATACCTCAAGTACAACCCCTTAATGTCAATATAAATTCAATTCAATATCAATTCTAAAATAATACCTTCTACAATGTCACAATAGGTTAATAATCCCAGAAAAATAAAAGCAATTCCTCTTCCAGAAATTACATTGAGGGTAATACAACCCTATCGTTTTATTACATCTGCTGCAATTATACCACCTCTATGTCATTTTTATACCATGCAGAGTGATAACCCCTCCACCGCACCTAATCATGATATATTAGACTGAGTAATAACCCCTCAGACTTCTCCTTATAGAACTTATAGGCCTCTTGCAACAATATAAAATTTCAGATCCACAACCAGCTGCATCTTTGCCATTTAACACACAGATACTGTCAGAGTTTACACACTGCAGGCAACGCCGAATATTCTACCTTTCTTCTTTTGTTTGGATGAAGATCGGAAAAAATAAATTCCATCCCCTCCTATTAAGGAAGCCATAAAATAAAAAATCATAATAAATAGAAAATATTGTCTTAGCCGGTAAAATAGAACAATTTGAGGAAGGTCTCCAAACTAAGAAAATTAAAAATGATCTCCAAATAACGTGGTGCCAGTTACTGGACATGGAGGATTTATTGCAATTATGCCTCATAATACACTAGATTTTAAACATTTGATGTTGACGGATAGACATACAGACTTCTAGGGAACCCTGAGTAAAGTGACTAAATCTTGCAAACCTCCTTGTAAGGGATGAGAGGAGCATTTGTATGTACTGACCATCATTCAGCAGAGTGTTTAGACCTTTATAACTAATAATGTTCTTTAACACTACTGAAGTTAAAGAGCAGCTGAATTATAAAAGAAAATAGGAATTACTACCGAAGCAATACCTTACCATAAAGACTCTTTGCATTTGTTCTTGCGGTTTTCTCTGACTTTACTGATGTCCCATCAAAATTACTGTAAGAAAAATAAAAGAAAAAAGAAAGGATGACTATAGTCTATAGAGTAAGTACAAGGGTAAGCGAAAGGTGACAATGGAGTATGGGAAAGGAGTCTATTGGGAGAGTGCAAAAGTGAAAACTTGAAAAACAGTCCATAGTGTGTGCACTAGACTGGGAATATGGGGTGACAGTTCATAGGGTTACTACAGAGTGACACCAAAATCTGCATATAGGGTTTAAACAGAATGACAGTCTATAGGATCAATGCAGGAGGACACCAGAATATGGGGTATAAATCTATAAAATGGGCCCAACATGAGCAATCTAAAGGAATAAGTTAGGGTGATACAATAGTATAGAAAGATAGTCTATACAGTGAAAGCAGAGTGACACAAGGATATGAGGTAGTAGTCTAGATGCAGAGTGACACCAAAATATGGAAATTAGGGCAACACGGTTGAATCAGTGGATTGCACTCTGGCCTTTGCAGTGCCAGGTCCCAGGTTTGAAGCTCAGCCAGAACACTCTGCAAGGGATTTGTATGTTCTCCCCGTATTTGCGCAAGTTTCCTCCGGGCACTCTGGTTTCCTCCCACATCCCAAAAATATGCGGTTCAGATGACTGGCTTCCTCTAAAATTTATAAAGAAGTATTTGGCCTATTGATTATTTCAAGGCCACATCCCCACATTTATATCATTTCAAAAACAATTATGTATGGCATTTTAATGGGATTTTTAAAGCCAAAAAAGAATTTGTATCCGTACACAATTCTGAATACTTATGCTTAAAAACACAACATTAAAACTTTCGCACCTAAAATACATGCAAACCAAGGATATTCCTGCAGGGGCTAGACATATGTCTAGATCTTTGGCAACAAATATGACATTTATGGAATAGTATTGCTGTCCCCACCTACTACCCCTCTATAGAGTGGGGTTAACATGCTGCAAGTAACAGGTTCACCTGCATTCAGATAATCAGTAAAAAAAGTTTTTCTCACATTATATATGATTATGCTTTCTGACTATAGAATTATGTGTTTTTAATTTTGATCCCAGATATACCTGTATTGTTTCCTGAAGAAGCAGCATTAGACCATGAAACGCTTAGACCATGAAACGCGTAGAAGTATTGTGGGTGTACCCCATATTTTCAGGGGGAACCCCTACAGGAATATCCTTGGTTTGCATGTATTTTAGGTGTGAAAGTTTTAGTGTGTTTTTAGGCATACGTAATAAAGTTTAAAACTTTTTTAAAAGTATTGAGAATTTTGTACAGATACAAATGCTTTTTTTGGCCTTAAAAATCTCAATAAAATGCCATACATAATTGTTTTTGAATGACTTCCTCTAAAAAATTGACCTTAGACTGTGGTAGGGACATTACAGGTAGTCCCCTTGTTCTTAAGGTTGATACTGTATGTAAGTTGGAACAGGTACATTATGTTAATAAATGCAATTAGGACAGATGTTTTTCTCAACATATTATTATGCAGTGTGTGGTGTCAGTTACTGTATAAAATCCTCACTATGAGTTAATCACAAACATGCAAAAAAAAAAAAAAAAAAAAAAAAACCTTTATGGAGTCTAGACATTCATTAACTTATGGAGCAAGCTGTGATTTGATATGCAAAAACAAACAGCTACAGAGTTTGTCTTGCTCATTAAAGAGTTAAAAGATCTTACAGATCAGCTTATAAGATTATGCACAAACCCAGCTGTGTTTAGCAAAAGATTTTTTCTGTAAGTCATGCAAACCACCCCCTGCCGCTATCAGGCCTCTGTCCTGCACACTAATAAGCAGGGAAGCCCGTTCGTATCTAGGAGTCGTCTGTCCTTAACCCGGGCACTACCTGTAGATTGTGAGCCCCTCTGAAAGACAGCTAGTGACATGACCTTGTAAAGTACTGCGTAATATGTCGGTGCCCCAGTGTAACACTGTAAAGAGACAATTATCTAATGGTTTCAAAAGTCAAGCAATAAACAAACAAAGCAGGTTACCTGAAATCTGGAGATTGATTCCCGAAGCCCCCACGATAATAATTGGATAGATGACCATTCATCATGTATTATCTACAACAAGACAAATCCTGGGTTACATTCTGTGACCCACTGCTACATGTAGACAGCATTATTTGTGACCTAGTGTTTTGGATGCAGTATAGGTACACTTCTCTAGATCTGTTATTTGCATGACCTCAAGCTATATGTTTAGGTCAATGATCTCAACACATGTACCCACAGATATGTCAGGAATGTGCAGAACCGTGTAGTTGCTCTACATTATATTCTTAGGTGGAGTGCAAAGCTCCTGAGAACAGGAAGGAAGACGTGTTTCCTTTTACCAGCCCGGTTATTATTAAGCGTACAGCCAAAAGCTACAAGTGTCCCAGTACCATGCAGAGAAATCAGGGTCATTGTGCAATGTGTCATGTAACAAAACCTGAAATGTTAGAGACGCAGGGAGAGGAGGGTGCTTCAGCATTAGAAGCTATACTGATAAAGATAGGGATTGTGCAGATATAGGCTGATTTTAAAGGCGCACACGTACTCTGATGATCCAAAATGATGGAAGAAGTATTTTTTCCCTGCGTCAGGACAGTCTCATGGCTTCCATGTCTTCCCCTTTAACATCAGTCAGCAGATGTGTTGCCACTTACAGGGGTTCTGTGATATAAAAAGAAGACAAAACCAGGAATGGTTCACTATAAAGATAAGCAAGTATTTTAAAGAAGTAAGGAAAAAAAGCAAATCTACATAGAGGAGATACAAGTCTTACAGGAGTATTTAAAAATAGACAGAAGGTGACCAAACATCATCAATGTGGTTGTATATTAATGACATGAAAAAAATATCACCTACCGCCCCTTCCACCCTTGTCTAACCCATCCAGCAGGTTTTATTCTTTTTCCTGCAAAACACAAATTCACCAGGACCACGTGCCATTATAGAGGCATTTCTTGGTGTGATGGACCGCTAACCCAGCCCCTGTGACAGTATGTACCTTATTGCCTTCTTGTGCTAATGCTACTACTAGTAACTAGGGGTGGACAAAATGGCCAAGGGGTTTAGGGGCTCCTATAGGATCATCTATAAGGTGAAGAGAATATTTATTTTTAGGCATCGTGGTCAACAAACATTTAAATAGCAAATATTGGGCTCAATTAGTATCAGAACCTCACTTCCTAGCATCACAATGCCTGCAGATACTATAGGTTTTTATCTCAAGTCATTCACAAATATTTCTTTAACTGTGACTCTTTTCCAATTACAAACTTCACTGCAGGAAAACCTATTATGTTGCAATAGGATAAATATAGTTGTAGCTTCAAGGAATACAATGTAAATAAATGTTACATTCATAACATGGTTGTAAGATGTCAGAAATATGTCATGTTTATACACACGATTTAGCAGGGAAAAAAAGTATCTGTATTATTTTTTTTTAAAACTAATATTTGCCTTTGCAGGGTTCAATGATGTCCAAAGATGAGATCTCGTTAGGATGCATTCTGCACTAGCTGTCTTCCCCTGCATAATGGGAGTCATAGAGAGTCCTGTACTGTTTGTTGTATTGTTTAACTCCCCCTACCATCCCACCGATGGACCATGCCAGTAGGGGCTTCACACTTCCAGAAGTCAGGTTCCAGAGGACCTTTTAAAGCTTGGAAGGGGCGAGGGGGGCTAAAATAAGTTGCTGTCCCCTATTTCTTCTACAGGAAGTTCCCATGCCTATGTAATGATCTGGTTTTAATATTGAGGGAGACACCCCACACACACACACACACACAACTTATTATTGTTTTATATATAACAGAATCATGTCAAATATAAAGTTTTATGATATTGTCACAGCAAAAAGTTGTACAAAATTGACTTAACCCCTTTATATAAAGTTGACTTAAAGTCCTTCTGAAAGTGTGGTTGAAATAAAATTACACGCTAGTGCAGTACTACAAGGCTTTGTATCATGTCTTTTTTTTGGTTATTCATAGCCTTTGTAACATGATTAATAATTGTTGAAAGATTGGTCAAAGCAGTGGAGACTGCAATTCAATGCTTCCAAATGTAGAAAGTATAATTTAGGGTTGAAGGAGTACTCTCCTTTTGAATACAACAATCAGGCAATTTTCAGATGGGCTGGGAGGCTGTGGTGTGGTTACTGCTTCCTCATACCTGTGAACTGCTGCTTTAGAAAACAGTGCTGAGGTGCAAGTGACTGAGCCAAAAGCTGTTCAGGGTCATTTGATCCCAGGGCTAAACCTAGTCCTTAGTTTTAAACAAACTAAAGGAAAAAAAAGGATTTAGAAATTCACACGTTTAAATAATGTAATGTAAATTAGGCAAACAGTGTGCCTAGACAGCTTAGAAAGGGAAAAGAATTTTGGGGAGCAACATGAGAAAGATCACCAGCATTAGGAAGGAGGTCCAAATTCTACTGTATAGATTATTATAAAAAAACCTCAATTAGAAAATGGTGTCCAATTTTAAAGACCTGAATCAAAAATGATCTTGGAATACTCCGTCAAAATTGTTAAACCCAACCTTTTTACACACACAGACAGAGGACAGAACCTTTGGGCCAGAAGGAAAATGGGGAGGGGATGAGGTTTCTCCCATGTTAATCTCACACTGTATATCAATATCAGCAGGGCAAACAGCTGCTTCTATGTAGGAGAGAGTCTCTTTCTGTCCCAAAGTAGGAAAGAGTCTCTCCTCCTCAGCCGTTCCCACGTAGGAAAGACATTCCATCTTCCCCCCCCCAAGGTTTTCTCAGATAGAGCTGACAGTCCCTTTTTATCTCTTCGTCTATGTAAAATGAACCATCCCTATTTTCTTCTAGTTGTCTCCATGGGTATTGATGTGTTGTATTAAAAGAAATATCTCTTTTACGGAAGACACCTGTTAATGCACAAAACACCTGACTCATCATTACTACATACGATCAGCAATTTTGGGAATGTGTATTTGTACTTAAAGAATATTAATAAATTATTTTTTTTGATTGCTTTAAAGTACACACTGATCTTGAGAGACAAAATGGTGTGTGTGTGGTTTGTGTCATTGCTGCCAGCAATGAAAGTGAATGATATTGGTCATCCTCACCTCCACACAGTCCCCGGAACCAAATCAGACCTCAGGATTGGGAGGACACAAAACACGACACGTCTATTCAATTATTTCCACATTTTTCCCATCTGTCCCCTACACTAATCAACATGTGATCTTTGTAATCTCACAGGGTAACATGTAATGGAATTCTAAAGGAGGATACTTGCTAGTCTCTCGAACGTGGTATTAAGAAGATTTCAGAGTTCAAGTGAAGGTGTTTTAGATCTAGCTGCTGCCAAGTCAGCTGCTGGACGAACACAAATTATCTAAAGCTTCTTAAGTAACACCTGCTGCGAGAGATCTATTGGAGCAGCCAGTGCCAACCTTCTTCTGAAAATAAAAGTTACCTGGCTGTAATTCTGATCCTCTAATTAGAATGCTTGAGTGACTCACCTGGAACAAGTATGCAGATAAGCAGGGTCAGAACATCTGATCAGCGTATTCATTCCAGGTGAGTGATTTGGAAAGCACAGTGGTCAGATTATCATCATTTCAACTACAAAGATATAATTTTATTCAAGATGATAAGCGCTATATCTCTCTCAGGGCAGGTATAGTTTTGGTAATGCCATGTATGGGTGCCAATCACCCAGCTAAAATATGATGTTCATACAGGAGAACATATACCAACCATATATAAGATATTACAAGAAGCTCTCCAACTCAGAATTTTTTTTAAAATACAGAAGTCCTAAAACCACCAACAAGACATGATCAGATAAATACAAGACCTCACAATATCTAGTTACAAGAACAACACCCACCCATAAACATCTAGATTAATAGGCAAAACCAGCCATGCTTCTGGAAATATCTGAAGGACAAGATCCACCCACTTAGAAACAACAAGATTAATACACGAGACCTACCAACCTTTATAAATCTATTCAAATACAAAAGAAACACACCCCTGACAATATTTTCCACATTGAAACACAGCTTGAAACTTTCATTTTTCAAAAAAGGTTAAAAACAACAGGCAAACAGAAATGCACTAAAAGAGGTGCTAATGCCAGGGAGGAACCTCTGACAGGCAGAGATGAAAGAACTGGAACTTGATGGACAGAGCGGACAGGACGACAGGAATACAAACCAGCAGTTAAATGTATTAAAATCCACAGCCTCGTATTAGATTACTCATCCAAATGTATCCTATTTTTACATTGTCCAAAACACTCATCTAAGTGTATCCTCCTTTTACATCTTCCATTGCACTATGTATTCTCCTAATGCTTTCCACTATGAAGGCCAGTGTAAGTGCAGGTAGCATTGAAGCTTTTCAGGGGAACATAGGTGTACATGCTAGGGTTACTTGACATTTACATTGTGCAATATTCCTAATAACGACTCCAGCAGATAACTTTCGAATAATGTGCTTGTTTAGGGCCCCTCCACAGTACAGAGACCACAGCCCAACATTGGAAATTGTGGGTCTGCAGGTTTATCTGTCCGTAGCTAAACAAAGATCATTACATGATGTATGAACAGAGAATCTAGAGAACACACCAAAGACACTAATGGCACCAATTTATCCAGGGAAACCAGAGTGATTGGATAAGGTTTTGTAAACCATAATACGGTTATTCGCCCGAGCAGCTTTGGTTGGCAGTGTCCACTTGTGCCCTCAAATGTAAGCAATGGCAACACAATCCAGCCATAGGACACAGTCTATTGGAAACTTTATTCCCTGTACTGAAAATCTGTCAGACATCTCACCTCCACAGACACTCTATGATTTCATATGAAATGAATAATAAATACTAAACACAAACTTACATACTAAACATTTACAAAAAAAACACAGAGAGCCTTACATCTCCGCATCTTGTAATAATAGAGATTTCTGGATGTGAAAGACTGACTGTAGCTCACAGTGATTTTGGTGCAGAATGCATACTGCCATCCCACACACTGCACAGACTTGGTTGTCCTGGATACAAGAAGAGATGGCAAAGTCTACCCTCCTCATATTGGCACCGCTGGTACAGATTACACTCACAGGGTTGAGCTGCATGCAACATAATAATGGGCCATGTCATGCAATGCAACACACAGAACAGGAGACACATCTATGATGTACAACATACTGTTCCATAATTCTTGGATATGTCAAAGAATGACCCCTACGCAGATCATGCCATGGGATACATTAAGGAGGAGAAATGGCAAAATACAACAAAATCCTCTAATGAGGGGATATGTAAAATAATGATCACACACAGATCATACCGTGCAGTACAGGAAACATATACAGCATACAACTCCCCTATTCTGGCATATGTAACATAATGACCCCCCACCCCACAGCAGCACATAGTTAATCCGTTGTAATACAAAGCAGAACAATAGAGATTTGTTCCATTGCTGATGGCGTTATTTACTTTGTAGACAGCTCCTACAGAAGATCTGTACATTCCCTACAATAATAAGAGAGTCTCATTCTATTCACAAACCCAAAACAATTCTCCAGACGCCATTAGGATGTATGTGCAGACTTTACAATGATTGTGAATAGCACGAATTCACCTGAACCTGCAGGCTTTTGAGGAACACACTGCCCCCCCCCCTCCCCTATCTATAACAAACACACACACACACACAGCCCCCTTCCATAATAAATGTGCACAATGTCCCTTCATATAACACACACCACAGTCCCAACACACTGCAGCTGCCCCTACAACACACAAACCAATTCACAAATTTACAATAATACCCCCCATCATTTAAAATACTCACACTGCTGCTATCCCTCCTATATAACACACTCCCGCAACTGCCCCCCCATATACCACACCCATGCCACTGCCCCCACCATGTAAACACACCTAAACCACTATCTCCCCCATATGAGCACACCCACACCCCTGTTTCTGCTTAAAACACCAACACTACCCCCCAATATATCATATCTACACCACTGTCAACCCCGTATATAACTCCTTCACTGCTCTTTCACCCCATAAACCTACCCACACCATTGCCCCCCCCCTCTATAAAACATACACACTATAACACCCTCCACATATAACACTTAGACACCTGCTTTCACCCTTAATAAGACAACTACAGCACTGCCACCCACCCATGTAAAACACCAAAATTGTTGCCCTCCCCATTTAAAACACACTCCTCTACCCCTACAACACACAAATACCACTAAGCCCCAATATACTCACTTACACTGCTGCCCACTGCCCCCATTATTACACATTCACACTGTTGTCCTTCCCTCCCAAAATCACAACACACTAACCTATCAAACAGCTGCAAAAAAAAAAACAAAAATCCCTCCTTACCCTAATATTGGAGCCATCACATTCATCTGTGCCACAACACCCCAAATACTGATGAGCCCAGAATGGCGCTGTGGTGTAATACACAGGATGGCACAGAGGAGCAGGTCTGTGGATTATAAGCTCAGTAATATAGCAGGACTCTGATCTCACACAAGGCTGGATTCACAGCACACTGGGCTTATTTGCAAATCATTCAAATCTCCCCTCCGCTTTCCATATCACACACTGTACCTGCCATCCGGGTCTCACAGCCCTCCAACACTAAAGACAACTTGTGTTCAGCAGCTAAACGGCAACCATTGTGTAGCCGCCTGACAGCTTATTAGTCACCATAGAAACCTTCCCAAACAAAGATGGATGCTAATTCCCATCACCAGCAACGTGTGCTGATACAACAATATCTCTGACACCAGGTCCTACATAAAATGTTATCACTTGTGCCTGCTATACAATCTCTAAGGATCCAACAATGACATATTCATCCTCCTTGGAGGTTTTCTTTCATGAAGCATTGAATCTCTGAATTGTAATTTTGCTTTTCTTTTTAGGGACATTTACTCTTCAGGGCCCATTCATACAAGCTGGTCCTTAAATAGTTAACACATGTTCTGTTGTGCGTTATTGTGTGTTGTGTTAGAGCAGTAAATTCCTTTGAATGGACTGTCAATGCATTAGGACTGTAAATTGGTCGTGTAGGATGTTTTATAAAGGAAACCACTACGCACCTGCATTCCTTAAGTGCAGAGATGTGAATGAGACCCTAACATAAATAAAACAGTAATTTAAATTAAAAACATTAAAAGAAAATACAAAAACAGGCACCCTCTTCATGTCAGTATATGGTAGATGGACTCTTGGCACCAATTGCAGCCTGCTCAGATATAGTGTATATGGTTTGGACATCTGGACAATTTTCCGGCATTCTTCATTGCTTTGTCACACATGAGTTTAATTTATTATAGCTTGCCAAGGCTGGAGAAGATATACTATCATGGAAGAACCTGGGTGATCAAGCAAATCTGGAAATGATTAAAAATCATTTTCCTTCATTTGTTTTTAATCCCAGACCTGATTCATTCCACGTGTTCTGATCACCCTGGGTCTCCCATGATAGTCATTCTTCCCCAGTCTTGAAGAACTTTAATAAATCAGACCCATAGTATTGAAAAAAGCATTGAACAGATCCACGCATTTTCAAATCCAGTCACTATTTCTCATTTGGATTGAGATCTGGACCTTGAGTTGGCTATTCTGGAGGCTTCAATGTAGTTCCTAAACCATTCGGCCCTCTCATTCACCCCCCATATTCAGAACATTTCCAGGTCCTGTCACTTTCACCTACGCAACATCTCAAAAATCCGCCCCTACCTGTCCCCTGAGACCACCAAACTCCTTGTACATGCTCTTATCGCTGCGTAATATGTTGGCGCTATATAAATCCTGTTTAATAATCAATAATAGTTCATGTGAAGAATTCTTTCTTGGGGTCATTGTACTATCGGAAGATATATAATTTCCCTATGGTTATGTTTCTTTGCAGAATACATCAGGTTTTCCTCCAGGAATTGCTACATTGCGGTGTACATATTCTACCAGCTACCCTCCCAAGTCTAATGGCTTACTTCATGGAAGCATCCCCACAGTATGAGAATATCACTACCATGCTTCATGATGCAGATGGCATGCCTAACTTTTAGCCTAAGTCAAACATTGCAAAGTGGAACCACTTCGTTCAGTGCATATTTCTGAAATACACTTTCTCCTTTACATGTCACTCCCTGCATCATTCAAATGATTGGATCTAGCTTGTGTACACTATTGGTGGATTATATTTCAACGATCGTATCGCTACAGCATGTACAGAATTGTGCACAATACGATCGTTCATATATAATCGTGCATAATTGTTGATCGGTCGTAATCATTTGTTTTCTAACAATAATTATTGTGTGTACCTAGCTTAAAGCAGCATACATTTCCCATGTGCCAATGCATGTAAAAAAAAAAAAAAAACACTAATAACATGTATGTATCAATTGTAAATATATTTTGTTCTCACTATATTATGCAGTTTTTTTAGTATGTTTTTCCCTAATAGTTAAACTCGATAGACTTTTTGTGGACTCGGTATGTGTTTTTTCAACTTGACTAACTCTGTAAATATGTAACTAACTGTAGATAAACATATCTAACTTAAGTGTTTAGGAAATTTGTTGATTATGTTCTGTATTGAATTCTAAATGAAACCATAGAACCTTCTTCCAGCTGATTTCAGAGTCTCCTGAATTGCTCTGTCTGACACACTACAGGTAACATCAAGTAAATTTAAACAGTGGCATTTTTTTGGCACTGTACAAACTGTGAAGCATCCTTCAGTCTCCCTGTTGGTGACTTCCCTAAGCCAAGTACACATGATTAATGTCACCCAAAACAATGGTTTAAGATAAGTTTCGGGTGGCAGTTTAAGAAAAATGACTGTAGAGACCTTCTGCTGAGTAGCTTGTTCTGTTTTGTGTGTGTGTGTGTGTGAAGGGGGGGACAGATAGGGCATGCCGGGATCAATAAACGACCTTTTAACCACATATAAACACCTGTACACACTGTGGATTGTGTGCAGGAGATGATCGCAAATGAATTATTTCAACGAATCGATCAAGGAAGCCTACAGCGTGGTTTCCTTTGCACAATCACTCATTTATGGTGGATGACCTGTTCCTGGCAGATAATCAGCTGCTTTCTCTGCCCTTTCCATTCGTGTACTGATCACCTCACTTGGGCTTTTCAATCACCATACACAGAGTTCAAGGTTTTGTTTTTATGGCGTAGCTGGAACCTCCAGATACATACATACATTCTTTTGTGTATGTATGTATATTACTGTCAGACTATACACAGATCACCTCTAATTTACAAAATATGTGGAAAAGAAAAAAAAAGGGTTATAATTTAGAGTTGTCATATTAAAGTAAAAAGTGTAAGTTAATTCTCTCAATTTTTAACGGAAAAACATCTGCCCCATCACTGCTTTGCTGAGGAAAATCAAATCAAATTAACTTATGTCTTTTTCTGAAACCAAAAACTTCTGAGAGGGTGAATCAGTCCGTCTATCTATGTACATAGAACACAATAGTGATTTAGAGTGTTCATAGGAGAAATCACAGCAAGACACTTCAGGAGGAAATTTCTTAATAACTTACACAGTAAGTTATTAATAATCTTAATAATAACACAGTAGGAGCGATATTTACCTCCCCAATGGAGGAGAGCAGATAGCCTTAGATGATACAATGGCAAGGAGGATAGCCTGCTTTGGAGGCTGCTGTAAGCCAGGCTTGAATAATTGATATGGAATGTGGGGCAGAGGGGTAAGAAAAGATGATAGTCAGTCTTGGCTAGTGCTTTAGGAAGGAGAATGGCCTTGACTGGCACCATGTGAAGAAGCTGAGCTTAGATGGCGGTGTATTGAGAAAGAAGAGGAGAGGTCATAAGAGGGAGAGGAATGACAAAAAAGAAGAGAGAGGCAGGCAATATAAGAGAGACGAAGAAGGTCACCATTGGAATGAGAGGCAATAGGAGTGCAAGGTAGGCTGTCCTCTGATGGCATCCAAAGGAGTCTACAAAAGTAGTTTGTGTACTGGCCCTAGTGCGAGTCCACAAGAATTAAAAGGAACAGAATTGAACCTGTAATCAATGGGGTATAAAGAAGGGGCACAGTCCTGCAAAAACAATCAGTCCACTTATGTCTGAATGAATATCTTTTGCTATCTATAGGACACTACACAGATACTTATTGAACAAATCCACATCTCTCCCCAATGGTCCATTTAGATTTTTTTCCCTACAGGGAAAAACACATATATTGAGATTTAGGAAATTGAGATTTTTGCATTAACAGATTTTTGCTGGATTCATTGGGATGAGTGTAAAATGTAAAATTAGTTATTTGAAATCCAAGGTGCTGTATTTTTTGGGGGAATTCATGAGTAAATTAGGTTGTCCCCAGTCTCCCTATTACTAGCTGAATCGGGCAAAGATCATTACAATATTTATGGTATTATTCCAAATATGGAACAGAACCAGGAAAACCACAATATAAATCCACATCAGCTCACAAAATGTCTCACCAATAAAAGCACTTCAGCTATGGCTACATTACCAATTGAACCTTTTCAACCAATTTAACCATTTGTTCATGTCAGCAGATATAAAATCAATGCTTAGGATGGGATTTTCTACAACTAGTTCCAACTTCTCAGCAGCAAGGAGATTTAAAGATCTGACCTCTGTTTACTTTAAACATATTCATCCAGAAGAGCCCAACATTGCACAGCAAAAAGCACAGATACAGTAATATTTCCCTGATGGTTAACCTTTACAAACATCGATACCAATCCTAACAATCTTTTCTGCTAGTTTATACAACAAACAATAAGAACTTACCCACCACTGACCACCAGGCTGAAACCGCAAACGTGGAGACTTTGATTACAACTAACTGACTGTAATACAATGTTCAAAGATAAAGCAACAATTTTATGACGTGGATTAGTAGAAGAGTAACCAAGGTATTTATGACTTCGGGTGTTTCAGCACTACATAGCCTATAAATCACCTGGTAGATAAAAATAGCCAGCAGATCATCATTAAATTGAGCTAGACGTGCATGTCCAGAGATTTTCTCCGTACTATATACACTATAAAAAATATTTGCATATACAGGTGGAGCTTATCCTCTAAACACAATACAGAAAGCATTCGGCACCAGGTATACAATAAAAGCATGTACATACAGAGATCATGTCCTTACAACAGCCTGCAAGGAAACATAAAAGGTAGAAGCATCTACTAAACTGCAAATGCAGCGGTCACTTCACATAGAAGGGCAGCGTGGTAGCTCAGTGGTTAGCACTCTGGCCTTTGCAGCGCTAGGTCCTAGGTTCCAATCTCAGCCAGGACACTATCTGCATGGAGTTTGCAGGCTCTCCCCCAGGTCCTCCAGTTTCCTCCCACATTTTAAAAACATGCAGGTAGGTTAATTGGCTTCCGCCTAAGAATGACCTTAGACTGTATTAAAGACATATGACTATGGCAGGGACAGTAGATTGTGAGCCCCTTTGAGGGACAGTTAGTGACATGACTATGGTTTTTGTACAGCGCTGCTTAATATGTCAATGCTATATTAATACTGTGTAGTAACAATAATAATAATTATAGGCCCAAAGAAAGGATAACCAGACTACGCTGGAGTGCAAAGATTTCCCAGATTGGTCCATATGCCAGGATACCCAAATAGCATACAGTAGATGCATCTATTTTCCTAAATAGTCTAGTTCCTGTCCTGTGGCCCCATTCAGCAAGGTAAAAGTCTTTCCGATTCCTTATTCAGATTCCGTAGCTTGTCTGGTTATCCTGTCATGTGGATTTAAGGCAAGGTGCAGATAAGGAATCAGAAAACCTCCTACTGCAGTAGATGGATCCATAACATACAATAACCAGATGGTGTATAGAAGGGAGCAAAAAAGGAAGCAGAAATCTTTACACTACCCTAGATAGGTTGACAGGATAAGCAGATGGAATACGGCAGGGTGCACAGAAGGTACCAGAAATCCCTTTCTCCCTTTCTCCTAGATAGGCCATTTTAGGTAAATATATCAGATCAAGGACTAACTTCTCCAAATACCACATGCATACCACAAAACACAGTTCATTCACAACATGTAACAGCATAAAAAATATGTAAAAGAGAACATACACTTAACCTGTCGGCTGTACAACGGTTGAAGGAATTCCACCAAGAGATTGTTGTATATCTGTGTATACAGAATGTAATCATCTGAAGAGAATAGAGTCTACATGGGAGTGGACAAGTTTCACTGAGCCATTTATGACTGCAAACACACCTAGATAAATGTAGAACACTAAATAAACCAAGTGGAACATTTTAAGTCATGAGATTATGAGTACATATAGCTATTCAGAAAGACTTTGTACCCATCCCTAGCAAATGGAAAGAGAGACAACCCAATAGTAACTAAATATAATTACTAACTAAACAATTCAAAAAATGTCTCAAAAGCCTCAATAAAATCTCATTACACACACATGCCAATATAAGAAGAATTTGCTAATATATGAAAAAATTTAGTGGAAAGCAGACGTTTCATAAAAATATTACAGTTCCACACTTCACATTATACCTTTACCCACTGGGTTTTAAATTTTCTTGGCACGTCAAGAAAGCTATAGAGGTTAGATGTAAGTTATATTCAGATTTTTCAATGGATTTTTAGATTTGTATATCTTGGTCAGTGTCCCTGCACAGGTAACTCTAAAGGCATGCACATCCAGAAAGCAGGATGGGTGGGAAAAGAGGCAAACATATCGGGGGGGGGAATAGTCATTGAAAAAAATTAACTTGCCAATCGTTTGTCCTCATGGGAGAAGCTGACCACCAGTTCTGTATGAGATTTGGACTGTTACCCCTGATGTTTTTTTGAGATATCTAGGCATAGAGGAATATCTGTCTGTAACTTTAGAGTCTTACACTGTCCTCAGATGTCCTTTGCTGCTCTGCATGTTTTATATACATTGTAGATCAAGAGGACAGCAGACTTCTGTTTTTTTTACCACACCAACCAGTCTTTCCCATTATGCCCGTTTTTTGGTATGCTTGTGGTGGAAAACCACATTGGCTGCTCCTAGGCACATAGCAAACTGCTGCTTTGAGTTTGTGCATGGTAGCAATGCGGTTCTTCCGTCAGTGGAGAAAAATCGGGAGCCAAGAACCCATAAACCTGCACAGTAATAATTGAATTTCTCTGGTACCCAGAATTCCATTTGAATGGCAGCTCTAGGAGGAAGGAAGAAACCTTCCACATCATTCACTCGAAGAGCATCCTACTTCTTCTATTGCCTAAACTACAAGATGTTGGCTCCCTACATCCCCGGATGAAGCATTCATGTGAAATGCATTTGGATAAGAGGATCATTCTCTTCTCCACTGAAACAAATCCAGCACATCTCCTATTGGTTATCTACGTGTGTGTATATCTCTATATACACACACACACACGTAGACAACTAATAATAAATAAATTGTATACTTACCAGCAACAGTATGATATAATAAAGTGGTTATTGCTTTTTGCCCATTACGTGATTGAAGACTTTGTATGAGACCACAACCAAAAAAAGCCCTACCTTTGCATCCCTATAGTACCTTTGGTTCTCCTACCCTATCAGGGATTGGTTGTATACAATGATGCCCTAAGGTAACACCCTGAAACCTCCCAAACTAAGTATAATTGAGTAAAATCAAAAGCTCAAATTGGCTTGTTGCTTTCCGGAAACACACCACAATCGGCTGTGTGCGCAAAATGGTTCCCAAAGTGGTTGGGACCCTCGACTGAATGCTGCAGTCAGCCCTAAATCTAAATTGGTTCTATCTGTTGGATTTTATGGAATTGCTGTCAGTCATCCTAGATACCAAATTTGTCAGGATGGATGTTTATTTCCAAAGCCAGCAGAAAAAGGTTTAGGGCAAAAGGTAATGAATGCATCTAAGAAGTTTAGGACAGCTGGACACCAATAGAAAGCCAGGCTTGTAAAGACTTCAAGAACTCCAGAAGACATACAAACTTTGCATTACCCCAAAACAACCAATCTGAAGTGCAGGGATGAATATGGCCTTGAACTTAGCAGACAGTTGTCTTTTGACCGCAGTACTAGATGGTGTCTAAAATGAAGCCAGAGGCTGATACAGAATTTGGGATGGCAACTTCCCTGGTTCGTGCCATGCAATCCCACGTGGAAGGTTTTACTGTGACATTTCATAGCCATCTACAACTTATGCCAACTTAAGTTACACAATCTTTAAAGAACCATGCTAAATGAATAACTAGTTTTTTAATATTCTATCATTACTGAATAGTGAACATGACCTAGCAGTGTGACAGGGTTGGTGCACAACAAGCAATGACCCCCTCCCTCTGGCTAAAGTACAGTGCTGAGGAGATTCAGAACAACTTCTCTTCTTATATAAGTCTATGAGATCTCAAAAGCAGCTTGTCAAATGCAGACACAATAAATTATGATTTCTGAAGTAGTGAGGAATGTCCAGCCATCGTGGGGATTGTAGGGTGGAATGTCCAGTCACTGGATACAACACTGACAACACAAATCAAACAGCTGAATACCTGTAGCTGGGCCTTTGGTAAAAAAAAAATGTCTCTTTATTAGAAGGGTGCCACTTACTGACAAAAAAGAACACATTTTAGAGCAAAGGACACAGGCAGGCAATTAAAAAAAAAGAAAATGAGATCACTGAGATCACAACTTCACCTCTATTAGAAATCTCCAACCAGATGAATAATAAAATGATGAGTATGGGTTGCAAAGGGACACAGCACCCTAATAGAAACAGGCAAGGATCAAAGACGGAGGTTCCAAAAGAACAGAGCGCTGACTCCCACTGGTTCTGGTGAATTAATAATGTACAGCAAACTGCAGGCTTCACTAAGAGAACAACATCACAGAATACTTATGACAAGCAGATTTAATAAGATGGAAGTAGAAGAGAAAAGGTACATCAGAACAACCATGCATAGCAGGACACAGTACAGAAAACTATTACCCTGTATTACGCAAGTGTCAGGATTAGGATGGGCACACAGCAGAGGACATTCTACATATGTTGACACACAGCCAGCCTTAGCTCTACACACATGACTACACAATGACACACGGTGTGACACTAAACAAGGCTCAGGCCACATGTGAATATAGAGGCAGGTGGGGGCCTAGGGCCACTTACCAACCCAGAAGATTGTTAGTATTCAGCACTGCGTACATAAAGTGATGCTGCCTCTTACCTGTTCCTGAAAGCGCTCATTAATCATTAATGCAGGACAGGAGTCAGAGGGTGGAGACACCAGAAACAGGGACTTAACCTGTCGCTGACTGTCAGTTGCATCCACAGCCCGACTGTCATTCCTAAAACTTGCTTAAGGCTTGTTTAAAGCTACAACCAGAATTCCCATTAGGATCTGTGGTCAGAAACTCCATATTGCAGTTGAGTAGCATTTTAAGAAAGCTGTTTGAATCTTATTAAATCCTTTGTAAATACCTGCTGAGTACACTGCTCCATGGATGAGTGCAATGTTGCAGAAGAACACAAGCTGCCAGAATATGTTGCCTGATGCATTCTTCCTTGAAACCAGATTTACAAAACAAACCTAACTGGTGCTATGGTCAGCTAATTCGGTCTGTATAGGGGTCATTTAAAGTTTTGGTAAAGCAAGATTTTGTTTAGTTAACAAACCAATCACATGTGCAAATAAATGGCCTTTCCATGGGTGAGGTTGGAATCTCATAACTCTGCTCTTCCTCCTATTCATGTGAACCTGCTCTTTGTTTACACTCAATATTACAAGGCCAGGCCAGGTCACCGCTGAGATAGGGAAGCAAGGGCACGCTGAGCTTGTAACTCACTGCTGGGATGGAAGAGCAAGGGAAGCTGAGCTACAAATCCACTCCTAGCAGAGACAGAAGTGGGGAATGGTTTGCTTGTTAACTGCTGGGAGTAGAGTGCAGGGGGAGCTCAGTTGCCAACCCAGTGCTCAAGGGAAGAGCAGGGAGAGCTGAGCTGCCACCTGAGTTTTTGAAGCTGAGCTGCCACCTGAGTGATATGAAACTGAGCTGCCACCTGAGTGATATGAAACTGAGCTGCCAACTGAATGATGTGAAACTGGCTGCCATCTAAGTCATGTGAAGTTGAGCTGCCACCTTGCTGAAGAGGAAGAGCAGGGGGAGCTGAACTGCTCATACAAGGGGAAAGCTGAGCTGGCAACTTGCTGCCAACTTGCTGCCTTAAGAGTAGAGAAGGGTGAGTCGAGCTGCTAACTGATAGAAAGGGAGAGCTGAGCTGCCAACTTACTGCCTAGTAGATGGAGCATGGGGAGCCTGGCTGCCAAATTGCTGATCAGAGGGGAGAGCTGAGTTGTCAGCTTACTGGAGGAAAAGCAGAGCAGAGCTCCTGAAATAAAAATTGTTTAAAGTGAATTATTATCTGCTGGTACAGAGGTCAGGCTTGTTTTAAAGAACTAACATTTTTTTGTAAATAACATCATTGCAGTGTATTATTATACTGCATATTATACTGCATAGGTTAATTACCTCTAGTGCCCCATGGATCGCAAACAGGACAATTCCATGCGAATCCTCCAGTTAAAATTTCCTCCTGTTGAAATTGGTTTGCCGAAATTTCACGAAACCATTTGAAGTTCAAAGAAATTTTCGCGAAAACCAGAGGCATTCTCGCTCATCCCTAGTGATGAAAACACAATGGAAAAAGAAAGAGAATGCTTTATAGTAAATTATTAGGTTTACATAGACTTTAAAGCTCATTTTTGAATTGTCAAAGAATAGCTAAACTTATCAACCAAAAAAATCAATAAAAAGTTGCAGATTACCAGTCCTTAGATGTATACCTGTTGATCTTGCCAGTAATTAAATCCTTGCGCTTCCTGTAATTTGAAATCAAACAAATGTTATCTTATTTCTGTAAACTACTATTCCCCCCTTACTCCTATGCAATGGAGATGAACACTGACAGACAAGTTTGAAGTCAAGCCTGAGTAGAAACCATGGCTTCCTTTATATTAGAGTTTCTCACTCAGGGTTCCTCCAGAGGTTGCTAGAAGTTCCTTGAGCAATTTGTCCCTCTCAGGTCAGTTTAAGTGACACCAATGATCTTTTTAGCTATCTGTAAGGTGGGTGACATTTCTCCCACTGGCCAGCAATGTAAGAAGCATTCTTCCCACTGACCACCTATGTACTGTGTGCTGTGGGTATAATAATTATAGATTAATTATAGATTCATGTTAAAAAAGTTGAGAAAGTCTCTCTATAGGTATATATATATATATATATATATAGAGAGAGAGAGAGAGAGAGAGAGAGAGAGAGAGATAGAGAGAGAGAGAGAGAGACTTTTAAAAGGGGGGATGTTAATTGTGGAATGGAGGGGGATGTTCTTTCTGGAATATAACATATTTACCTGTGTGTTTGCAGTCTTGTCCTTGAAGTCCCCTGGGGCTGCTGGGAATAAATGAACTCCTATGCATATCTAATAAAACAGAATGTGGTCATTAAAACAAAGCTGGAATCTTTCTGCCTCCGGAAACATACAATTTTTCAAACACATAACAACCAAATCCCATGAATTGTAAAGTATGGCCTGTGCCTGTCAGCTGGTAGCAGAACGATCTATAGGTTGCAGGAGTCATAGAGTTTGGTTGGTGACCATGCTATAGCAGGAATTGGTACCATTTTGGGCCAAATTATTTCTGTTTTGTACACAAATTATTGCTATATGTTATCTTGAGCTGGGACTGATGGCGTTACCATGGAAACCCATCTTCAACAGACGTGAATGGAAAAGTTATGGAAAGATTCTATTAACAGAATGTTATCACCGCCCCCTCCTCCTCACCACCCGCACCACTACTACGGCACCATGGAACAGATGGCGCCAATGGGAGGGGGATGGTTTTAATTTATGTCGGGGAATAGATAGAGAATGGTACCCAGATATTATACAGAATATATCAGACTTTTCTGATTGGATAGAACAGATAGGTAGGGACATTTTTGATTGGTGGAATACAGAGGAGGAGACATTTCTGATTGGTGGGATGGAGATAAGGAACATTACTGACTTGAGGTCTTGGGCTGGGTAAACGATGGAGGGAAGGGGGGTCTGTGGTTGGGGTTTATGGAGTATATTGAGGTCTATAGCTGTATCTGCAGGATACACTGGAAAGGGGTCCCTGGCCAATATCAGTGGGGTATATTCCAGGGTCTATGGCTGTGGTTAGCAGGGAACATGGAGGTGAAGGATCTTTGACTGTGGTCATTGGGGTTTATTGATAGGTCTCTGACAACATTGGGAGTTTTCTAGCTGTAGTGGATGAGTGGATTACAGAGATCTATGGATATGGTCAGTGGGGTACATTGGCGGGTGTTAATGCTGTTGTGTGGTTGTTGGGGTATTTTACTGAGGGGGCCTGTAGCTAAAGTTAGTGGGGGTCTCTGGGGTCCGTGCAGTACTCTCAGGGGTTTCAGGCTGTGATAGGTGGGATAGATTGGGGAAGCAGGTCCCTGTTGGGTATGGTACATTGAATTGTGGTAGATTGGGGGG
>NC_092859.1:21193978-21195564 GCF_032062135.1 Pyxicephalus adspersus
TACCCCTCTGCTATACTGACCCCCCACTCCCCACTAATACCCCTCTGCTATACTGACCCCCCACTCCCCACTAATACCCCTCTGCTATACTGACCATGCACACTAATACCCCAATACCCTAATTCTGCCCCCATCTTTTTATCCACTCTGCCTTTCCAGACAGTGCCCTTTCTCCATTATTATTTGATCATTACACAGTATTTATATAGCACTCCATCTGAATGTCCATTAACCTCCTAGGCAGTATTGCTGTGGGCTTGTAAGGACGAGATAAGTCCTTACAACCTTTTCCCCACTGGCCAGCAAGAGTAAGAGGCATTCTTCCCACTGATGTACTGTGAACTGTGGGTATAATAATTATAGGAGGGATTCCCTAAAGTCTTGAAGTTATTTCAAGGGTTCCCCCCATGTTAAAATGTCTACAAACACTGCCCCAACCCTTCTCCATGCTGCACCCAAATAATTACCCATGGCCCTATTATCCCACCCCACCCCTCCATCACATTGCCTCCCCACCCAATGCTTTGACTCTGCCCACCCACACAATACTGGAAGCCTGCAGTCACCTGAAATACCTGAATTTTTTTTTCTTTTTTGTGATAGTTAAGTTGGGACATAGCCTGGAGGTGTTTTGGTTAATTATCTTCTGTGGGATGAACCCCCTCAACCAGTAGGTGTAGGCCATGATTGGTCTTTTGAGTTAGGTTGTGTCAGTCAGTTGGTTCCTGGACCATTGGTCTTCCTCCTCCATGTTGACGTTGTACACTGAAGAATCCGTCACACAAGCTGCTGACTTTCAGAAGTGTTGTCTTCTTATTGTGTTGTGGCTGTGTGTCTGCCATAAATGTTCTATCCATTGCTTCTGATGACGTGCTGGCTGACACCTCATCTTCTCTTGTAATTCTTGTTAAAAGGAAAACCCAGGCTTATTAAGGTCTAAATGGTTGTTCTTAGTTGCCTCTAGTAGTAATATTCTACTTCCTGCAATGCAGTATTGTCCAATTAATGAATCAGAGGATGCAGAAACAGTTTTTAAGCAATATAAAAAAGATGATTAAAAGGGGGGGAGGGGGGGGGGGTGAATATGTGCAGGAACTCTTCATATTAAGCTGCTTACTGAATGGAAGGGACACTTGTCTGGTACCACATCCCCCTAATGACAATCCTACACTTCAATTTCAATTTTGGGTTTTCTAGGTACCATACAGAAAATTCTTATGGCTTTTTGAAAATCACATAATTTATTATTGTACAGTTTGTTAATAAATACTAAAATACAGAACTTTTATATATGATCCATCTATACCACAAATTTAATCATGAATTGTTGCATACTTTTTTTAAATGAAATATATAATATGGAAGTTACTAGTTAATTTATGCAGTCACATTACAGTAAACTGTATAGTCTTGTCTCAATACCCCAACACTTGTAAATTGTCACCACAGTGTATAAAAAGAAAGTAGCCAATATTTACTTAAAGAGGAACTAAACTCAAAAGTGCCTGACACAAAAAAACTTCTTCAGTCCCGCAGCGCTGCAGATCGGTCTGGGGGTCTCTTCCATCGGGTCCTGCATCGTCCCG
>NC_092859.1:21196632-21205668 GCF_032062135.1 Pyxicephalus adspersus
CACTACTGTTCTGAAAATTTCTATTGATTTTGCCATAACGCTGACTGTCTTCAGTCCTGGTGAAAGAATGTAAATCAGAGTCCATATCTGTAAATCTGCTCTGGATGAATGACTTGTTTTAAAGCCTGAACATCAGCATTTCAGATTCAGAAGTCAGCACCTAACATTTCTCAGTATTCTTTGTTTCTAAAGTCACTTTCTTTTTCCAGATGGGAAGCCCATGCTACGTCAGGGAGACACTGGAGATTGGATTGGAACTTTTCTGGGCCACAAGGGGGCAGTCTGGGGAGCTACACTCAACAAAACTGCAACAAAAGCGGCAACAGCCGCTGCAGATTTTACAGCGTAAGTATATAAGAGAATACAGAATGAGAGACTGTGAATAGATGTCATACGAGGGGCTCCACCTCTGGAATCCTGCTAGTGACCCTGCTATGCCTTGGGGAATTATTTTGTCACCATCACCTTGATCTGTGGGACAGAAGTAAAGTAGGAAGTGGCCTTTCACCTAAGCTACTCTTCTAGTCTCCCCTAAACAACTTTGCTTTGTGGTTGAGGAAAATTAAGCCTACTTGTAGGGTCACTGAAGGCGGATAATAAAAGCCATCTTTTATCTGACTGATGTAAAGCAATATAAGTGGTCCACTGCAGGTAATGCAGTCATATTGAATTTTCTGTCTTGCAGGAAGGTCTGGGATGCAGTCACAGGGGATGAACTGATCACCTTGGCTCACAAGCACATTGTGAAGAGCGTAGACTTCACACAGGTAAATGCATCCTTCATGCCTATAAAGGTGGGGGTGCAATGAAAAATTCTGGTTTAGAGCTTAGTGTGTTCAGAGCTCTTCTTAGTAGGTTGCACAGGAAATTTGTAAATAAAAAATGTTTTTGAAAGTGTTATAGGGAATGGTCACAAAAACTTATGATCTAATTCCTCTTGTTACAGGATAGCAATCATCTTTTGACAGGAGGACAGGACAAGCTACTGCGCATTTATGACCTCACCAAGCCAGAAGCTGGTAGGTATGATATAGGAAGATGGTGGGCAGCAGCTCCTAAATTTGTGTTTCCAGTGATGTCCTCTGTTTATTTGGAGTTCTCTATCATAATTGTAGCAAATATGATCAACTTTCTAAGCCCTGTTGGTTATGAGTGAAGGGAGCAGAAACTAACATTTCTTTTTGTCCTTAAAGATCCAGAACAAATCGGAGGTCACACTTCTGCTATTAAGAAGGCTTTGTGGTATAACAATGACAGGCAGATCCTCTCTGCCGCTGATGATAAAACTGTAAGGTAAGATGTGGTCTGGTACTAAAATCTTTGTAGGAGCAGCTCCCCTTGCTGGATATTGTGTGAAACAAATGTGGCCTTGTGCACTCCCAGCTCATTAGCAAACTGTCCAAATTCTAGATTGGTCTGTGACACATTTGCTTTTCACAAAACGCTGAGCTGATCTGCACCAGAATCCCTTAATAAATGTACTAAAATGCTTGTGTAAATAACCTTGGGGGCAGAATAATATACACATAGTTGTAATCAATATTGTAGTGTTCAACCTCTTTAATGCTGTAATTTTTGACTCTTACAATTACAGGTTGTGGGACAGAGTCAGCATGACAGAAGTGAAAACATTGAACTTTAATCTATCAGTCAGCAGTATGGAGTACATTCCAGATGGAGAGACTCTGCTCATTACATATGGAAGAACTATTGCGCTGTATAACTCGTCCAGGTGTGTAAAGAGCTGAAAATATAGGACATCTATGGCTAATTTTTGTTACAGTCCCCTAAAAGTAATTTTGAAGTTGGTGATTTGGGACAGATTAATTCTCCAAAAAATGGAGCAGCATTCAAGAGATGTTTTAACACAATTCGTCTTACTTTTTAGTCTCGAGCTGATCAAGTCATTTGAAGCTCCGGCCCCCATCAACTCGGCATCACTTCATCCAGAGAAAGACTGTATTGTAGCTGGAGGAGATGACTTCAAGCTGTATAAATACGACTACAGCACTGGAGAAGAGCTGGGTATGTGTTTGTTGTAATTATTGCTGAGATGTTTGGGCACAGTGTGCAGTCTACCACAGCCTACAAAAGATTGAAGTAAATGAGCCCCGATAAATATTTTCATTCTTAGTTGTACACACTTCTCAGATAAAGCTGTTAACAATAATATTTACCTGGCTGTTGTGCAGAATTAGTAGTAACTGGCCTAGAACAGGTGGGGAAAGCTCAGAAAAGACATTTCCATTAGATAAACGGTAGTATTTGTGGTCTCTTTAGAATGAGTTAAGGGTATTGGGCAGTTTCCTGGAATACCTTGTGTGTTTTTGTTTTAAGTGATATTTCTTTTTCTGCAGAATCTTACAAAGGTCACTTTGGTCCCGTCCACTGTGTGCGCTTCAGTCCAGACGGTGAACTGTATGCCAGTGGATCAGAAGATGGTACTTTACGACTTTGGCAGACAGCAGTGGGGAAGACATATGGCTTGTGGAAATGCGTTCTGCCAGGTAAACGAAAAGTCCTATTGGACATAATAAAGTTCAGTGTCCTTGGTATTTGACATGAGTATTGTGGTAATCTTCTGTAAGCATTTATTAACCCCTTTCACAAGTCCTAGTTCACCTGCATCTGGCTTTATTTGCAATAATGGCTCAAATGCCTGCAATGTTGTCATTTGGGTAAAGCCTTAAAATTTAACATCAACATCCTTTGGGGAGCACAGATTTTGCAGTGACTTGCGTTTCCTTTTTGTATGACAATGGTTTGTGTATTCTAGAATTACTGGGTGGCTATGATTCTTCTGCATTGTCATATCTGCGCTTTTTGTCTTGGCAGAGGAGCTGGTCTCTGAGAATTCGGACGCCATCTACAATGTGTCATCTGAACTGAAAGCCTGATCTGCAAAATCCACGAACGACATTGTGAAATGTGCAGCTATCAAGACTCCTGAAATGGCAGATGCTTGTCGCAGTGTGCACTCCTCCCAGCAAAGAGTGCAGCATCGGAGGGAGCTGACTGGCAGAGAACATGAGTTATTCCAGCCATGTGTTAAACTGTTCTGAGATGGAAAACGATTCATATTTTTATTTGGGAGTTTCAGATGAAATATTATTGTTTCCTTTGACTCCTGCCTCGTTCTGACCACTTTGTTATATTATTATTGTAGTTCCACTTCTGTGAATAAAGTGTATAGGGAATGAGCATATTGACTGTGTCCCTGTTCTAGGTAGGAGGGTGTTGCTTCTGTTATCGCCTGCTTGTGGGTGAATTGTTGCCTCTCTAGAATAAACTGTTCCCACATATGTCTTGTATAATGTATTAACTGGAAGCTTCCATTTATTACTTTGAGTGCCCAATCCAGAACAAGTATGTATAAAGTTGTTGTGGCTCTATACCTTTGCCTTCTAATCCTGTTTCTCAAGGAAAAAAACAAAAACAAAATATGGATGCAGAATAAGAAAATTGGTATCGGTAGCACTTTGCTTTTTCTTTTTGCAATGTACCATGCAAAACCCGTTTTATTTTTTCCTGTAGCCTACCAAAACCCTATGAATAATACATATATTGTATACATACCTCTTCTACAGGGATGGGCACATAATAAACACCTTCCCCTTACAGATATCAAGTACAGATGTCTCCAGCACACCTTGGCCTCTAGACCTATATTCATCTTTAATATATCTACATGCCCCAATGATGAATGCTTTTGGTTTAACAATACACAAAATATAACCTGGTGTTTTTGGAAGACTTATCAGCTCAAGCCAGTTCCCCCTTCTGAACCACAGTAACACATGCCCATACGTGATGACAAGGTGTCTGTGTATTTCTATCACACTTCTTTCCTGTGGTACCAACACTTGCTTTGTATGCTGGAACAGGATTATCAGGTGAGGGGGGAAAAAGGAAAGAAAACAAATGCAAGTAGCACATGTAAGGATTGGTGAGCTGCTCTTTTAAAGGATATTTCAGTGGGGGGACATTATTGATCACACCATGCATGCTGATATTTGGATGAGATCAATACTTAAATTATTGGTTTCTAATATATGAAATCTGTTTTTGACACGTGTGTCTGAAAACTTAATTCATTTTGTCAACCTATAGAGGGTATACCAGCTTTTTGTTGCACCATTGCCTTATTGCGACACTGACTCAGTGGTTACCACTCTGGCCCTTGCAGCGCTAGGTGGATAAAAGTTTGACATAACACGTCTTAATCCTTAAATAATACATTTTTGAGTGTATGAATTACTAGGAGAAAACGTAGATCTGAAAGAGGAACAGTCCTTCCAAATCTGTTTTATTTGGAAGGTATTCTGTTTTCTTGCGCCTATATGAACTGAAACTAGGACTTTCTGTGTCCTTAGGGGTTTTCCTACTTTGTCGATTGAAAAACACAGGTCCCACTCATCTGTTTGCAACTTCTGGCAAAAATATGATACTCCTCAAAAGCACATATGACACAAAACTTTTATTTAACAGTTGAACATTGGGGAATTGTAAAACTTACCTCCAAAAAACCCAATGACATTGTAATTCATGGCCAGTAGGGGAAAATGATGGAATCAACCCAAAAATCCACTTAGTACTTTCTTGCACTTCCTATGGCACCTTGAATTCTTTGAAGCACAGACATCACCAATAATTAGTAATATTCTTAATCAGGTTTGAACTTTCTTCTGCAGTACACAGCCTTGTCATAGACCATTATTTTCAATTAAAATTTTTTAATCAGATTAAGATCTGGGCTCTTCACTGGTCATGTCACTAGCTCACATGCCTTTCCTGAAGAAATGTTTTAATGCTCTTTGCTCTGAAATACTTCAATGTTCGACTTTTTATGAAAAAATAATTTTTATTGAGAAACCCAGGGATCTCCTTTTTCTAAATAGTAAAAAGAGAAACAGAAAGAAGGAGGGGAATGAATTACAGATCAGCTATGTGATCCTACTCACAATCAGTCTAATATCAGACAGTAAGACACAATTTAGCTCATAGAAATTTGTGATGAATCCAATTTGGGGGGAGGGGGTTGTAGCATTCTAGTGTACTCAATTGAGGTAGAGAAATGGATCCAATGATACCAAGTCTGGGCAAATTTATCCGCTCTCTTGGAATCAGTGGAGATCATATCCTCCATTTGTTAAATGCCAGCTACCCTTTTTCGCCAGTGTTCTACAGTTGGGGGAGTGCTACTCTTTTAGCAGTCTAGGATGCAAGACTTTGCAGCGTTCAGGAGGTGTCTCAGCAGGGAACTCATACCCCTTCCGTGATTGATCTGATAAGTGGAGGAGCGCCAGAGCTGGATTGTTCCTGATATCCACCTCTGTGAGTTTAAGAAAAACTCCGGCCACTGGGGCCCAGAAAGATTGCAATTTGGGGCAATCCCAGAAAATGTGAAGTAAAGTACCCTGTGCATCTCCACATCTCTAGCAGGTGCTATCAGACTGCGGGACGAGCCTGGCAAGTTTTACAGGTGTCCTAGATCAGCGTCTAGCTAACCTATAGTTGGTCCCTTGGTATTTATTACATATGAAGACGCCTTGTAACAGAAATGGAGTAACATTTCTCTCTGCTCATCTATGAAACGTATGTTCAGATCCGCTTCCCACTTAGCCACAAATGGGAGGGACTCAGGAGTGTGTGTAACCAGCAGTTTGGTATGTGTATGATAGCGTGCCCCGCATGGAGCGCTTGGCGACACAAAGGGTCTCCACAGGCAGTAAGGACCGGTCAGCAGGCTCCTCCGCCTGGGAGTCCTGGCTGTGTCCTTCGTCTTCCACTGTCTGATTATCTTAAAGTGGGTAAGAGATGAGCTGTAAAACCGGTGTGATCTGCTGAATAAGCCAGAGACCAGCTCACGCCCTCAACCCAGAATTTTTTTAAGCAAGCTGGGAAGCAGCTGTAGGTGGGTGGCAGCCCCTGTATTGTGACCCAACTCTTCAGTAATCACCCAGAAACAGCCGGGATGGGCTGGGGAGAACACTGTACTTGATGCAATGAAAAAAGTGTGCAGAATTTCAATGTACCCGGGCATTTAGTGTAGAAGTAATGGTCACTTATCTGACATGCAGTACTGTATCATCAATGAATAATTAATTTTCCTTGTTTTCTTCACTCATCTTTGTTTCACTGGAACGGCACCAAACAAAATATTCAGGATCATTGACTTGGCCAATGCAGATTCCTGATTGGTCACTGAACATTACTTTCATCCAATCATACGCAGGCCTCTCTTTAACCCAAGTAACTTTTATTTATTGTGTTCTTACAGTTTGTTCACAAATATTGTCTTTCTTTTTTTTAATGTATTTCATTTCTTTCTATTTTCCATGTTGTCAGGGGAATGAACCTGAAATAATTTATTAGCTTTGAGGTTTATATGTAAAGATCCTGCAGTCTGTTTTGGTAGTAAACACAAAAATTAGACATAAATTGTCACCTGGCAGGTGCTTATTTTCAGGACGATGTCCCATCTACAACAAAAGAAATGTAAATGTCTGATTGCCATTTTTTTATATACTGTCACCGGTCCTCACTCCGTTGCGGTTGCCGCCATCTTTCCTGACTCATCCTTTGGGTGTTGGATCTTCTTCCATGTTATTGGTTGTATCAGGATGACATCCTGCGTATGCCTAGCAGTAATGGGCTGCACATGTAGAAGAGAAAATTGCAAACAAAGCAGATAACTATGTTTTATTGCAGAGTGGACATTGACTTCCTTTTCTGCACAAAAAAAAACAAAAAACAAAATCCTGCATGTTCACAATTTTGCAGAACTTCACAGAGTTTCACTTTAAAGATGTATTGGACCAGATGGCAGAACATAATTCCTGCCCTTATGTAAGTGGTCTGGGTCACTGACTGCACACGGGGGTGATGAGTGGATTATGTGTAGTGCGGGTAACATTGGAAGTATATCTCCCCATGATCCGGGTTATCCGGGTACACGTGGTGCCCGGTAATGATCAGACAGATCACGTGATATCTCTGTGCTCTCTCGCCTCCCCTGGTAAAGAAAGGTCACATGACCCCGCACTGTGTTCTCTCGATCGACAGAGTCTGCTGAACGTGGATTGGAAGCATACGGTCACGTGATCCTTTCTCTTGTGATTGGTTGGCGTAGGGGCGGCTGTCAGTGTACTGTCTTCTAACAGCATCATGTCCTGCAGGAACCCGGGCACAGAATTGGGTATGTACCATGCTGGTGGGGGGGATTCGATATGTAGTTGAGGTGGGTATATACCACTATAGAGAAGAAGGGGGGCACAGAGGTGGGTGTGTTCCACTATAAGGAAGGAGGGGGATACAGAGGTAGGTATTTACCACTATAGGAAGGAGGGGGCACGGGGGTAGGTATGTACTACTATAGAGAAGGAGGGGGACACAGAGTATCATTATACCACCGTGCCACTGTAGAGGAAAGGGTCACAGATCTGGGTATGTAGAGGAAAGTATGTGCTGAGAAGTTCCTTGCTTTGCCCAGAAAGAAAAGAGCCAGGGTTATGAAATAATACATTTATTTAACATATTCCCCCCTGAGACTGATGCACTTGGTACAGCGTAGTTGCAGCTTTTCTAGACCGTTCAAATAAAAGTTTGGTTGGGCTACAAACCAGCTCTCAGCAGCATCTTTGACGTAAGAAATGTCCCCAAAACGTTTCTCCCTTCAGGTGTTTCTTCAAATTCTGGAACAGATAATAGTCCGAAGGGGCCAGGTCAGGTGAGTAGGGGGGATGGTGGACCAATTGGAAACCAGGGTGTTCAATTTGGCATCCACAACATTGGACGTGTGCGCAGGTGCATTGTCCTGCAAAAAAAAGGATCCCTTTGGTCAACTTTCCATGATGTTTCGTCTTCATTGCCTCCTTCAGCTGGTCCAGGAGGTTAGCATAATACTGTCCAGTGATACTAGAGCCCTGAGGTAGGTAGTCCACCAACAGAATACCGTCTTTGTCCTAGAAAACGTGACATTTGTGTCTGATTTCTGGGTTCGGAACTTCTTCGGCCGCGGGGACCCGCTGTGGCGCCATTCCTTTGACTTTTCCTTGGTTTCAGGATCATCGATGTGGAGCCAGGTTTCATCCTCAGTCACTAACCTAGCCAAAAAGTCCTGTGCAGCTTCAAAGTGGGGCCAAAACGGCTTTGGATGCTTCAACTTGCTCCTGATCACTGTTTATGCTTGTGCATGTCTAGGATAGTGGTCATAACAAACCCAACACGCTCCCGTGAGATGTCACGTATCTGGGCTATTCTTATTGCAGATATTCGCCGGTCCTCAATAATCAGCTCATAAACAGCATCGCAGGTTGCCGGGTCAGTTGAGGTTGGGGGGCGCCCACTGCGGGGCTCATCTTCAATGGTGAAATGCCCAGTCTTGAAACGAGATATCCAGGTTTTGACAGTGCTGTCATATGCCCCCACACTCATTTTTCTATTTCATCTGGAAGGGGGCAAAGCCAGAAAAATACAGAAGTAGTGAGGCACAGTGCTAGGTATGTACCACTATAAAGAAGAATGGCACAGAGCTGGGTAAATACTACTATAGAGCAGGGGGCATTAATCTGGCTATGTACCACTTTATAGAAGGGAGCACAAAGCTAAGTATTGAATACAATTGAGTAGGAGGCGGGTACACAGATAGGTATGTACCTCTAAAGCTGGGAGGGATACAGAGCTGGGTAAGATCGAGATATTACCACTATGGAGGAGGAAAAGGGGCACCAAGTCCATTGATCACCCCACTAATGCAGAAGTAGGGCATTAGTATGGGATGGGATTATGTGTTGGTTGGATGGTTCCCTGACATATCTGGGCTGTAGGTAGGCTGTGATAATCTTCAGGGTCGGTCACTGGTATAAAATAGAGATTACTGGATGGGGAGGTGGTAAATTGTGTGTATTAGGATTACTTACAGAAGTGACATGGGTAAATGAGATATTCTGCAGCGTTGGCAGTCACTGGTAGCATACAGGGCATATCTGCAGGGTGAGCAGTCACTGGTGGCATACAGGGCATATCTGCAGGGTG
>NC_092859.1:21206343-21266442 GCF_032062135.1 Pyxicephalus adspersus
GCAGTCACTGGTAGCATACAGGGCATATCTGCAGGGTGAGCAGTCACTGGTAGCATACAGGGCATATCTGCAGGATCTCACTGTGTACTGGCATTATCTGTGTGTAGTGTGGGTATACACTGGTTGTGCGCTCCATTTATCTGAGGGAGGGTCAGTGACTGTATGGTCAAGTCACATGGACGGTTTGCTCTTTCTAGTAATTTTCCCTTGTGATTCACATGCTTGGTCACAATCTTTCTATTAGCAGTGCAGATAATATTTCTAGTCTGTTAGTTTATTTAAGTATAGGGTTGTCCTTTAGATCAGATTTCATCCTCTTTCTTTTTTTTTTTTTCCTCTGAGGAACCCCTAAACTAATTTTCATGTCTCGGAAACCCCTGCTAGTACCAATTTTTTAGGAGTCAGTGGGAAAAAGCCTTTTAAAGAGGAACTAATGTTCCACTTTTAAGTTTGTATGATCAGGCTGGTAATTATTACAGAACAGGCGAGGTTCCTCCGGAAGAAAAGAAGCAAGATGGGGCCAGCGTTTCACTTAGCAATTCACCTTGCAAGAATTACAAGTGCATTCAAGGGGAGTCAATCCCCTTGCACAAGGTATTTCACTTGGCTCAGTGAATGTGGTGAGAATTTCCTTTGCAAAGAATACCCAATAACGTGCAGGAAAATGTTTAAATTGTTTTACTTGTACAGGATTGGATGGTTAAAGTCAGCAGAGTTTCACCTAATTGACCAAGCAAAATGCAAAAACCTCTGGGGAATAAAATAAAAGCTAAATCAGGGGTGAGCACATAAAGGGCTCTCAGGCTGGAGTTTACCTTAAAATTTAAAAATGCTGCAGAGGATCATCTGAAAGGGGAACTCTGGACATGTGTAAAACATCTGTTACTATAATTCTGTATCCCTTAAAAGAATATATATGAAAATAAAATCTATTACTGGAATCTGTTTCCATGTTGGCTTCCTGTATTCCCTGCACAGACTGAGAGTATCTCAGCTTTGCTGCATGCTGATAGAGGCAAGCATGTGTCTCTGCTCGTCCCAGTAGAGCTGTGTCCCTAAGAAATTAAAAAAATGTTTTTTTTGGTGTAGCCAATTTTCTCCCTTGATCCCGGTGACAGAAAACATCATACCCCTGCATAGTGCTGGACTTCTGGTTGCAGAGCTGTCATATCAGCATGCACATTTCTGTCTTTAACTCTCCAGAGATCAAAGGTTTAATGGTAAATGTTTATAGAGAGCTGTGGGTCATTGGGTCAGCATTTATCCATGGGGCCCTCTATCTGACCTCCAGCACAGTATTGATGGCAAGGGGTCTCCACGTGAACTTTGGCACAGTATACAGGGGTCTCCACCTAACCTCCAGCACAGTATGGGGGAGGGAGCACTCCCTCTGCCTAATCTCTTGTATGGTGCATGGAGGAAGAATTATTTATTGCTAATCAATGTCTGACAGAATATCTCATTGTCTCTGTTAGTTTCTCTATTTGCAGTAAGTGAAATGTGGATCTTTTCCTTCAGGTGTGCACACTGGTGCTGTGTGTGTCTATCCTGCCCGCGTACAAGATACGGTAAAAGCACTGAAGGATGTGGGCTGTAACATACCAGTGGCATCAGGTAGGTTTTTAAAGAATCTTAGATCTGTGGTATTCAAGCATCAGCATGATTTCACCTTGCATTGACAATGGCCATACTGAACTCTGATGTATTCACTTTTCACGTCAGTTATAAACAATTAAATTATTATCAACATCAGTTTTTTTTTCATCATTCTCCATTTTGCAGTGGCCACTGGATTTCCGGCCGGACAGACCCCCTTGAAGACCCGTCTAGAAGAGGTCCGCACTGCTGTAGATGATGGAGCTTCTGAAATCGACATTGTCATTAATAGGACTTTGGTGCTTACTGGCCGCTGGAAAGGTAGGTGTGTCAGTGGGGAGCTTACGCGTAAGGAGTATGGATCACTGCATTCATCTTGGAGGCTTGTAAGCACCTTGATCTATTGACAGGTTTTGGGAACAGTCACACGTTTCCTCCCTTCTCCAAATGTTATAAAGGGTGCCATCCAAGCAGTATTGGTGGAGAATGAGTGGGGCATTTGTTGAAAGATATCCTGCAGAGTCCTGATTTGGGATGGAAACACAGATAATAAATTAAAAAAAAATGAACAAAATGTATCTCATTTACTTACAGAATTGTATGAAGAGATTCGATTGTTTAGAGAAGCTTGTGGAGAGGCGCACATGAAAACTATTCTAGGTACTGGAGAGCTGGGCTCTCTTACCAACGTCTACAAGGCCAGTCTGGTCGCAATGATGGCAGGTAAGTCATACCATCTTCTGTCTCTTCTCTATACCTCCCTCTCTTTCTTCTATCACATTAAAAGATGGTATAAAGAAGATAAGTGAGTCAAGGGACATTATTAGTGGTAAGACATATTATAAAGAAAATGGGTAGTAAATTAACTGGTAATATAAAGGGAAGGGATGGGAGACCAGATACATTGATCCTGATTTATTAAAGCTCTTCAATGCTGGAGAGGATACACTTTCATCAGTGAAGCCTGGGTAATCCAGCAAACATGGAATGGATTGGAAGTCATTTGGAATGGAAGTCATTTGCTAACAAATGTTTTAAATCCTTCCAGGTTTGTTGGATCACCCAGTTTCACTGATGAACGTGTATCCTCTCCAGCCTTAGAGAGCTTAAATAAATCATACCCAATATCAGGGGCAAGGAATGATATAAGAGGATAGGAAAAGAGTCCAGGGATTTTATTAGGAGTAAGCGATAATGTAAAAGGGGAAGAGTCCAGGGACCTTATTAGCAGCAAGGGATTATTATTATTACCCTTTATTTATAAAGCACCAACATATTTTGAAGCGCTATACAATACAGAGTGGTTACAGATGACAAACCTTCATAACAGACAATACAAAACATGACTCTGGCCAACAGAGTTTAAAACCTAAAAGATTATATAGAGGGGATAAAAAAAGTGTCCAGGGGCAAGTAATGATTTTAATGGGTTAGTTCCGCAGGGATATTATAAAGAGGATAAAAGGAGAGCCCAGGGACATTACCAGGGTAAGAAATAGTGTAAAGGGGAAAGGTGGCTTTGGGGACATATTAGGGGTAAGAGACAATATTGTTTAGAAGTGGACACACAAGACTCACTTTCAGTGTCCTTATTCCTGCACTGGGGGAATTTATTATTCTTGGTGTAAATGTAATTTTTATCTTCCCTTTCCTCACAGATGTCCATGTCAGCAAATATTTTTGTTTCAGGACAGTTTTCTTTAGTGTAACCTATTCCTAATGGTGAATTACTTACCTTATCAATATAAAAAATGTTTCCTTCCAAGAGATTACCAACATTCCAGTACATTAACGAAACAGTTCCGCAGCAGTCTTTTTTAACCCGCAAGAGTGAATTTTAAAACAGTGTGACCAAGTTAATATATTACAGGTATTGGACTATTGAAATTGATTGTATAAATAACAGAATCTCCTAGATTGTAAGCTCTTTGGGGCAGGGTCTTCCTTTCCTCCTGTGTCACTGTCTCTATTTGTCTGTCATTAGCAACCCCTATTTAATGTACACCGCTGCCTAATATGTTGGTGCTATATAAATCCTGTTTAATAATAATAATAATAATAATAATAATCCCTGAGATGTAATAATGAAAGTGTACGTGAACTAAGCATATTAGGATGTATCAGTAGTCCTGTTGACTGTTAATCACAATTCCAGTTCTTCGATTCCCTCACAGGTGACCATACTAAGCCTACCCTCCTCCTTTCTGTATAATTAGGTAGACAACCTGTCTCCTTTTCAAAGCTGGCTAAGAACCCAACGTACATAATTAACGTCCTGTGAAATAGAAGGACATCCAGGCTTTAGGTGTGCTTTAAAATACCTCTCCACATATCGTGTATCATATCATAAGTTTCGAGAATGTTCAGTAGATGGCATTGTGCATTTTAATGCAGTATCCTAAATTATTGATAGATTAGGGATGATTCTGTGAGCTACAACACAGTATATGGATAGATACTAGATGGCACTGTTATGTGTACTGCAGTATTATATGTGGACACTAGATGGCGCTATGCGATGTGACTTAGCTTTATGAATAGACTGAATGGCGCTGCTGGATTTCAGATGGACTTAAATCTGTGATGTGTAATACAGTTTTGTTGATAGACTCTAGATGGCGCTGCTGTGTAATGTAGTATTATTAGTAGACTGTAGATGGTGCTGCAACACATGATATTGTATTATGTATAGGAAGAAATCTGCATGTGTCGCTGTACTGGATTCCAGGGATTCTGATCCCCATCACAGACAGTTTTTATACTTAATGTCATCAGAGTCTTTAGGTATTTTTCTCTAATGTTTCCTAATCAACACGGACATGTGACTAGTTTTATTGTTGCAATGTGGTTGCATCATGGTGTTAAGGAACTTTTGTTTGCACATAATCATTTTTAAACCTATTATGGATTAATCACTGATTATTAACTTTTCAATGGAGAGAGTAATTAAACTGTTACTGTGTATGCATAGCTGAACTGGAAGGAACACAGGATAATGCAGATGTGGTGTGAATCATTGGAAGACAGCTGAAAGTCTGCCAAACATCTGCCCATCTCTGACCCCCTTCCCCATACAGGGATCTGGGCTGGTGACAATTTATTTTTACTGAACAATGTTTTGGGTTACCTGATGTTCTACAAGAAAGAGAAAACAAAGCCGCATGCACAGGAAAGGTTTATTACTGTAATAATGTAAGTTTTTCTTATAATAATTATGATTGGTTAATCACAGGAAGACCATGGAACCTGGCATTATATTCAACTACCAGTAATGCTCTTGTCCTCTGATAGGCACCTATATCGGGTGCAGAAATGTCCATTAACATTCCCCTGGCTCAGGGGACTTACTGGGAGAATGCTAATAAACAGATAGCGGTCACCCAAGGGTTTAATTAGGAGCTGGAACAAATGGCCAGCAGTAAATGTGAAAATAACAACAGTTCTCATGCTCTGTATGGAGAGTAACCGAGCCAATGGGGTAGATTCCACAAAAAAAAAGTCAATGCCTTGAGAAAGGAATATGAGGCTTTACATGAAGCATACAGAGTAAAGTCTGTGCTATATATAAATAGATATATAGCAATACCAGAATAGTACGATAGGTGATATTAGTGGGAACATGCAAAAATGCAATATTATCACTGATACGTAGGCTGCTTGGATAATAATAATAAAGTAATCTCATCGGTTTCATGAACTCCTGGGCTGACCTGGTGGTTCACATTGGTTTACCAGTTTGTTGCCGGGGATGGTTATAGGCGGTTTCTTTATTCCCACCCCTCCTCACTTTGCCCTTTTTTTATTCATTCTCGTTCACCTTCTCTGTTGCTCTGTTTCTGGTTTTCTTTTGTCCCCATTTAATTTTCTTCCATTGGCCCTTATCTCGTCGTTGGGACTTGGGGTCACGGTAGTGTTTGGGGGGGTTAACATGTGGGGTTTGTAGAAATGGGCAAAGCCGCGTTTATATGCCCCTAGGTAATTATTTTTATGGTTTTCTAATTTCCTTGTGTGTCCTAAAGCTGCCCCTGTCCTTTCTATCTGGTATTGGTCTTACTGCTCTTTTTCCCTTAAGGGGGTCAATACTTTGTTATGCTGTGTACTGTTTTGTTTTACTGTTTTTGTTACTGCATGTAAAGTTTTATACCATTCCTTTATTCCTTTGTTTTTCCTTGTCATATACATTTCTTAAAAAATAAAGATTTCACAAAAAAGCAATATTATCACCTAATACACAACAATTATTTATTATCCCATTGACATGTTTCAATTGATGTTGGTGTATTACTTCCTTTTTTTATATCAACATTTGTACTGTTCTGGAAATAATGCCCCCCTTTACATTATTGTATTTCAATCTTTTCACATTTACTTTGATTATTGGCTGTTTGTATGGAGGTGAGGCCTGGTGCTTTCTCTTATTTGTGGATCCCATCCAGGTATACTTCTAGGTTTTGCAATAGAAAAGTTTTGTACAGTAGAGCAATTTTATTTATAGTTTTAATGGCAATATTAGTTTAGTTTTTATTTTGATTCTTTATATTTTATGTTTCATGAAAGTGTTCCTGAACATAAAAAATGAACATTTCCTCTTAAAGAAAAAGAAACATCTTTTGCAATGAATTCATCTTAAATAATGGCATAGCACTTCCTGTGCCTAGGCACTGTTCTCTATCCTCATAGCTGTATATCTGCAGTGTGTAAGGTCAGTTAACACTCTTGCTGCATCTGACTGTGTGTCTCAGCAGCGGTGGAATGCAATTTGGTCATTATTGTTTTCCTTGCTGGAATGGAAGCTGTATCTGAGCACCTCCAAAACAAGGATCTCCTTCTACTTTATCCATTCTGTGGATCTGTACCTCCTCCATATACCTAGAAGCTTTTCAAGGACTTCCAGCATGAGATCGGATCTTCAGTTGAAATGGAATCAGTGTATTTTTAGCAATTTGATATAGTGTATTGTATAGAGAGTTCCTAGCTCTACTCCTCCACTTCCTGTGCAGCTTTTCTATCATTACCCCAGCAGTTATGAAACCCCCAGTCATCAGAAAGCAGCCCTGACCGGAGGAAGCAAAGCCTTGCTGCTCTGCAAACATGGCCATATCTAAAGAGTGTAGAACAAAGCATGGCAAGTCCATCATGGGTAAAAAATCAACAGAAAGGATACCACAAGCAAAACTAGCATCTATTTATTTGTCCTCTGCTTTTTGGGCATAGCTTCCACAGCACTGATCCTTCAACAGCACTGATCCTTTCAGTTACAGCCTGAGGTATGAATCAGCCAATATGAGTGAAGACAAGTGGTTCCTGCTATGCTATCACTTTAACCCACAGAGCTCTAGAAATCCTTTATCATGTATTTGTTGATCACATGTCAATATATAAACGGTCCATATAGAGAACGCTCTTCCCGAATATTCACTTTAAAATCATTACAGAGGACAAGAGGGCTCTCTTTGCGTCAGGAGGAAAAGAAGTTTAGGTTCAGGATAAGGAAGGGAGTCTTCACTGTAAGGTCTGTGAAAATGTGGAATCGGCTCCCTCAGGAAGTAGTTTCAGCAAATACTATAGATGGCCTTAAGAAAAAGTTGGATGCTTTTCTAGAAGCACAGACTATAACTGGGTATTAAGGCTTTAAAGTAAAGATAACAGACCGTTGATCCAGGGAACATCTGATGGCCTCATGGAATCAGGAAGGAATTTTTTCCCCTGTTGGAGCAAATTGTACCAGGGGTGTTTTTTTTGCTTCCTCTGGACCAAGGCTTTTATATCTGGGATATGTTTATTTCCCTAGTAGTTGAACTTGATGTTTTTTTTTTTTCAACATAATTGACTATATAAGGTGTATGTATGTATTTGATATAATAAAACACCTAAAAAACATCAACTTTAGTCTTAACCTAAAAAATATCCCTAGAAACTGATTAAAAATCATTATTATTATTCCCTTTGTTTTTTAGGGGTTGGAGTTTTTGTTTAATGAGGTTTTATTTTGGATGTTTAATGTATTGGCGAGTATAGAGTGTATTGTATTTATGAGTTTTATGGTGTAATACAGAAATTGCTGTGTTTTGTTGTTGCTGTAAAGAATTTTGTGGTCCCATATACCAAGAATATAGAAAAAAAAAAAAAAGGCTAGCAGGATTATTAGCGTGTACTCTACCATTTCCAACGTCGTCGGTGTTCAATATTATAACTATAGTGTTTTGCTAATCACGCGGCTTAAGCTATTTATGTTAGTAATACCTTTTAAGATATTGCATAGAGACAGAATGGACTGTTCAGTCATAATGCGACTTTTTAATCTCTTCTACTTTCCACAAAGTCTAAAAAAGATTTTGCGAATTGAATAATAATTTGATCCGTTAATCTTTTGAAGGTAGTAATTTTATTGTGCCCTCTCTGCTGTCTCTGCGGCACACAAATGAATAGTGCTTCATTATAGCAGCCTGCATTTAATAACCATTATCCATTATCATGTAATTAAGACTCCCTGTAACGAATCATGAGGACAATGCAAAAATACATAGTACATTTCTTTAATGAACTGGAAAATGTTCATCTTGTTCTATTTAGTAATGAGTTGCTGAATAGTCATTAAAGCCACTGGAGAACAGGATGAGATGGATTCTAAAGACTGTCTTCAGCTTGTGCTTAATCTATTAGAATTAAAATTTCATCTTCTATTTTTATCAACAGCTGATTAAAAGTCATTCTGTTTGACCAAATTGATTAGAAGACCATATACAGGGGCAGCTGTTGTTTAATGAAAGTTTTTAATGAAACTGTACCAGGGAGACTGGTAATTATAGGCCTTATAAAAGCTGGAACTACTCAGCCAGCATAGAACGTTCATTGTGCGCATGATGATTTAACGCAGTGTGGAGGAGGGGTGCCCGAAATCAGCTTGCCCCTCAATATGGCACATAGCTTAGTGACTTCTGTATAATAGTAAGGACAGAAAACTTCTTGTTCACCTTTCAGACAAGGGGATGAGGTGTGTAAGGAGAAACCTAGCCAACCATGTGTGTGGTCTGGTCACGTAATGGATGATAAAGGGTGAGAAGTGGTTGGTGATGGGGTCTTCTCTGAGTTTTTGGGTGTTGACAGGTGTTTGCTGTCTAGTCTCCTTAAAGTATTGGGGGGTGACGAGCAAGAGATGTTTGAAGTCTGATGTAGGTTCTCCTTTATAATCCAGGTGATGAGGTGCGAGAGGTGATGTAGGGTAATTGGTGTTAAGTCTCCTTTTTTAAAGCGTATGGTGAAGGGTGAAATGTAATTGGTGTCTGCACACATTTTTCCCGGTAAAAAGGAGTTTGAGTTGATTGGTGTCTGGTCTCCTGTACCAAGTGATAAGGGATAGACCTTTTGTATGTACCAAGGGATGAAGAGTATGGGGTGATTGGTCTGGTCTCTTCTGTGTACTGGAGGGGTAAGAGGTGATTGGTGTCGATCCTTCTTTATGTATTGGGTGATGAAGGGTGTTGGTGTCTGGTCTCCTTAGTATACTGGATTATGAGGGGTAAGAGGTAATTGGTGTCTATTCTTCTTTATATATTGGGTGATGAAGGGTGTTGGTGTCTGGTCTCCTCTGTGTACTGGATGATAAGGGGTACGAGGTGATTGGTGTCTATTCTTCTTTATGTATTAGTTGAGTGGGGTTGTTGGTGTACTGGATGATTGGAGGTAAGTGGTGATTGGTGTCTAGTCTTTACTATGTACTGGGCGATGAGGGGTAAGAGTTGATTCGTGTCTATTCTTCTTTATGTATTGTGTAGTGGGGGTTGTTGATGTCTGGTCTCCTTTGTATACTAGATGATGATGGGTAAGTGGTGATTGGTGTCTATTCTTTTCTGTATGTACTAGGTGATGAGGGTTTAAGGGGTGATTTTTATTTATTCTGCTTTATGTATTAGATGATTGGGATTGTTGGTGTAATGGATGATGGGGGTTAAGTGGTGATTGGTGTCTAGTCTTTACTATGTACTGGGTGATGATGGGTAAGAGTTGATTGGTGTCAATTTTTCTTTATGTATTGGCTGATGGGGATTGTTGGTGTCTGGTCTACTCTGTGTACTGGATGATGGGAGGTAAGTGGTGATTGGTGTCTGGTCTCTTCTATGGACTGTACTGGGTTATTGGGAAGATGAGAGGCAATTGGTATATGTTTTTTTTTTCTACAGAAAGCACTGGAACATGGGGAGGTAATTAGTGTCAGGTTACCTCTATGTACCAGGTGATGAGGAGTGAGAGGTGCCTGGTCTTCTCTATTGGGTGAACAGGGATTTTTGGCGATTGGTGTTTGGTCTTCGCTACATAATGGGTAATTGGTGCCATTTTTTCTTCTAGGTACTAGATTATAAATTGTGGGGGGGAGAGGTGATTAATATTTAAATTATTCTAATTGATGAGGAGAAAAAAGGCGATTGGGGTTTGGTCTCCTCTTTAGTAAGTACTTTGTATTGGAGAGGTAATTAGTGGCTGGTCTCCATTATGTAATGGTTGATGAAGGGTGAGAGATGTCTGGGCCCCTTTACCACTTTTCCAAGTGGTAAAAAGAGTTTTGTGTACCTAGTGAGGAGATGTGATTGCAGTCTGGTCTCTTCCTTTTTTGCCTGAGCACAAGAGGCGAGAAGGTAATGGTTTACCCAACTTTATGCGTAGGGTAATGAGGGTTGAGAAGTGATTGCCGTCTGATGATCAAGGATAAGAGGTGATTAGTGTTTGGTCTCCTTTATATACTAGGTGATGTGTAACAGGTGAAATAAATAAGTGTGTTCCAATTTTTTTTTGCTGTAGTGTACCTTTATTTTTGTGTTATCTGTAATGATCTTTCTTACTGAGCATTCCAAGTATTTGGGGTGTAAATTGCTATCTGTAGCAATGGGGGGGGGCAGTTTAGCAATTATGGAAGTGTTGTACCAGATTGGAGTCTGTCACTAAGAAGACTATAAATCAACCACTGAAATCCAACTTTTCATTTTACAGACATGTTTTTGTTTTGTTTTACTTCTTTTATCTAAAGGAGCAGAAGCAGCCGCCATTACTGACTAATGTGTTGACAAAGCTTTGTGCCCATCTCATTGCAGGTTCTGATTTCATCAAAACTTCCACCGGGAAAGAGTCTGTAAATGCCACGTACCCTGTTGCCTTAATTATGGTTCGGGCAATCCGGGATTATTACTGGAAGACTGGTATTAAGGTAAATATGATTTGGGGGGAAGAATTTCATGTTGTAAAAGCATCTTTCAGCCTTGGTATGAAGATGGGCGATGGCAGTAGTCCTGTAACACAGTAGAGGGGTGTAGTGTTGCATTTGGGAAAATAGGTGGCAGTCCTACCAGACAGGAGGGTAAGTTAAGTTAGTCAAATCTATTAGGAGGGGGTAGTGTTCTAGTCCCTTCGGAAGGGAGGGGGGAGTTTTGACAGCAGTTCATTCCCCATTCATGGGGGGATGGCAGTCTACTCACTCCGAAGGGTGTTTGCAATTTAGAGTCTTAGAAAGGTAATGGTGGTCGGTGGGGGGACGGCAGTCCTTTTATAATGAATTATGGTACTGTCATATCTGAAGGAAGGTGGTGCTGACAGGAGGGTATAATGGTGACAGAAGTCACTTGGGTGAAAGATTCTGATGTGTTAAATGGGGCCAGTGGATATTTCACATATAGGGATGGGTGATGATCCTATCCTGTGCTGTTTTATTTAGTTGTCTGTCTTCTGTTAGGTGGGGTTTAAGCCCGCTGGAGGCATCCGCAGTGCAAAGGAGGCTCTGGTCTGGCTGTCGCTGATTAAGGAAGAACTGGGTGATGAATGGCTGATTCCAGAACTTTTCCGTATTGGAGCCAGTACGCTGCTGGGGGATATCGAGAGACAGGTACATGAATGCTGAATGAGTTGTATGACCTTTACACACATGTGATCATTATTCTCATCACTGGTATTGGGGGTCTTAGATTGGGTGTTTGTGTTCTGCTTTCTACCTTAATACAGTAATAGCAATTCAAAAGAACTTTGTGCAAACATGCCTGTTATATAAAATCATTTCCACTGGAAGCAATTACTTTTTTTATAATGAAAATTAAAAACTTCACAAGTTTATTTGTTTTTACTTTAAAGCAGAAAGATTTATCATATTAAGTAATTTTGAATAGTTTTTACTTTATATTATTTACGGCTAACATGGCTTCTCTCACTTTTGGGACAGATCTACCATCACGTGACGGGCAGATACGCAGCACACCATGACATCCCAATGGCGTAATAGGCTGAGATACGTCTGAGCAAAAGAAGCTGAAGGAAGAAATGGGAGACTTCATGAATACCTCAATAAAAACAGTTATCCTCAGGATTTGATTGGTCTATTCCAAGATGGTTCCTCTCACTTGTCTTTGCCAAATCACCTTTTCAGGGGCACTGGAAAAGGCAGCACAATCTTCAGAAAATGCTTTTTAATGTCTTGTAATGACATTCCTTCATTCTAACTATACAGTGGTTTTTCCTGCCTTTGCCTTAATAATATGGGGCGCTTTCTGGCTTTACTCTTGAGATAGTGGTCCTCCAAGCCTTTGCTCTCATGAAATGATTCTTCTCCTCACCTTTACCCTGAAGAAGTGGCATGAAATGGTTCTTCCTGCCTTCACTCTAGAGGCAGTTCTCCATCTTACCTTCCTTCTAATGAAATAGTTCTCTTTCCTGCCTTGACTCTATAGTGACGGTTCGTCTTCTCTCTAATGGGATGGTTCTCCTTTCCCAATCCCACCTATTATCAGGAAAGACAGTACTTCTTCCCACCTTTTCTCTGATACAATGGTGTCCATTTCTGCCTTTATTTGATATATAACATACTATTCCATCCACATTCTGATGAAGCAACAATACTTTGCTCAGTTTGCTCTGACAAGACAGAACTCCTTACCTCCGTTCCTCTGACGAGACTAAGCTTCTTTGCTGTTATTAGGCCATGCTTTCTCTCGCTTTGCTCCAATGACATGGTGCTTCTTACTACCTTCAGTCTATTAAGACTGGTGGTGCTGCTTCCATCCTGTGCTCTGATAGGACAGTGCTTCTCCCCTTTTTCACTGTCATGCAATGGGAGAGTAACACGAGCGAGTAAAAATGATAAAACGTCACAAATCCAAGATGAGCATTCATGATTTCCATAATGCTGAAGCTACGACCCCTATCGGTACCATTTCCAGGAATAAATGTGATTGGCTATTTTCCACATACAAGTGACAGATGAGGGGCTTCTTTTTTTTAATTTGTATTGTTTAATTTGAACTTGTAATAGATATTTAGAACCAACGGTTGTCAATGTGAATCTAAATATTGTTGACCAGTAAATTTTTTTTCTCCCATAACTTTGTTATCTGTTTTGATATTATTATAATTATATATTCAGCAGAACATTTTACAAAACAGACCCAGTACTGTGATGTGAAACCTAAGTAAGATAACAAGATTGCTTCTTGCTGGATATGACTGTATTGGTGCCATACACAGTGTGTGCTTTGCAGGTGAGCATGGTATGTGGCTGTGTCATACATAGTATCTGCAGTGTGTTGGTATGCTATAAAGAGTGGTTGTGATACATTAGTATGCTATATATTGTGCATGCGGCTGTCACACTATGGGGCAGTATGTAGATGTGTACATATATATATATATGTACAGTATTAGTGGGTGAGGCCATGTGTTTCTGGTGTCTAGTAACTGTCCACAGGTTCTGATCCTGGCTCCGCTTTCAACTGTTTTTGTTCCTCTTCCTATTCTCCATCCCAGTGACTTTTGTTGCTCCTTCAGGGTACATAGCCCAACTGTTCAGGTGATCATCAACTTTATTAACTGGTACAATGGGGACATGCAGAATAAGTTTGGAAGCATCTCTGTTGAGAGACTCAAGACTATGAAATGTCAGCGAAATGCGTAGTGCATGCTATCCTGTCCACTAATTGTCACTGTTCGAGTTGCCAGCTTCTGTTCCCTGCAGAGCCTTTTTTAATTGAATGCAGATGGAGGCTATTTACCAGAAATTAAATTCATTTTGCATTTTTAATTTTGCTGTGTATTAGGGGGGATTACACAGAGAACAATAATTACCACAATATTCCAAACTGTCAAAAATGCCAGAGAAGTCAGATGGAACACTGGGTTGTACTGGGAGCTTTATCAGCTTTTCTGCGTTATACAAAACTCCAATGTCCAAGTCCTCAGGCAAATCAAACTGGTATGTATGTAGAGTGGTTTCCTTTTACCTGAAATGATGTATAGTCTGTTCTTCAGGTCTTTTCATTTTAGTATAAAATTTTAGGATTTAAGGTAGTAGCTGCTGTATACCCAAAAATTCTCAGGACAACGTATACCTCTAACATAAGGTACAGCTCTGTGTCCTATCATTGTGGGGTTCTCTCTCAACGAACCCTCTTGAAGAATATATATATATATGTTGGATTTACCATGGTACTGCATGTTCCCTTGGTATACCATCTCCTTGGTATACCATCCAGACAATTACCCCCTCCCACCAGGTAAAATCTCTTACAGAAAAATTTTCATTTCATGGCTGGCTTTATTCACCTGGTGTACATTTATTCTGTTCTAAATAGAGGTAATCTAGTTGAATTGTTTTAAAGATTTGCTAATAAATTTGTAAATCTTTTATCACAACCCTCAGAGACCCCAGGCCTAGTGTCGGATTAGAAATTTAGGGTTGTGATTACAGTTGGGCTGTGCTTTATGGTTGATTAGGCTTTGAATAGGAATCAGATTGATACTCATATGTGATTGGGCAAGTAGGGTTTTGCTGCTTTAGAGACAGGTTTGGGGCTCAGAATGGGGTTGATGTTGCATGGAGCTAGTGATGGTTAGGATTATGGCTAGATTAGTGGAAAGTTAGTGAAAGGTAGACTGAGATTAGGATAAAGTTGTGAAAAAAAAAGTAAATACATTTAAATGAAAAAGTTTCAATTTATTTGGTGGATGTTTTCAGCTTTGTTAAAATTAGACATTTCAGGCTATGCATAGGGAACAAGAATGGGATTTCGATTTGGTTAGGGCATTACAGTTTTGCAAGGTTATGGCAATCTTTGTGTAGATTTGGTTTAGGTAATATGCATAAGTGCATAGTTGTCTGGAGTGAGATTTAATTGTATTGTGTGTGATTAGGTCATGGGTAGGTTAGGAAATGTTTTCAGGTTAAGATTAGGTTTGAGTTTGTGTAGGAGAGTTGTGATTGGGGGGAATTAGAATTAGGGTTGGATTGGGGTAGGATTTTGGTTGGGGGGGGTTGGAGAATTATGGGTGTATTTGGAAAAGGTTATGGCTTGGTTTAGGGTTAGTTTAGGTTGCAGGAAAGGTTTCATACTAGATTTAAGTTAGGCAGTAGATAAGGCCAGGGGTGAGATTGGAAAATGGTTTAGCATTTGAATAGGGTTAATGAGTGCATAGAATTTTGGGGCTCAGCTGTGGTATTAGGCTTATGGCCAGGTTAGGGGATGGTTTTGCTCCGATCTTAGGTTTAGGCTTCCATTGGGTTTATTCAGTGTATAGGGCAATTAGGGTTGTGGATTAGATTTTTAGGGTTATGGCTGGGTTAGGGAATGGTTAGGGCACTAAGATTTAGTTTAGGCTATGTATAGGGGTCATGGGTTTAGCCCTGCATAGAGGATAGGGGTAAAAATTAGCTATGGTTAGGTTAGGCTTATAATGGAAAAGGGATAGGATTTAGGCTGAGTTTTGGGTTAGGCTGTACACTGGGTTTAGGAGGAGAATTTTCTTTGTGGATAGAAAGATGTGGTTAGATTAGAAGTCAGATTAGGCTGTGCACAGGGGTGAGTAGATAGATTCAGTTGTGGTTGGAGACTATAGTAGATTAGTGAAAGGATATAGCTATGATTAAGGGTAAATTGTGCAAAGTGTTGAGATTTATTAAAAGAATTACAATTGCGGAAGGTTCGAATACTGTTAGTGTTGAATTTACCACATGGGGTAAGGGGTGATATTAAGTTATGACTGGAGGATTAGAGTTACAGTTGATTTAGGTAAAGGTTTTAGGCTCAGATTTGGTTTACGCTGTTCATGTGATGTCCCAGGTGAGATGAAGTTGTGGTTCTAGGGCAATTAGGGTTGTGGCTGGGTTTCGATATATGTGATTCCAGTCTATAATTGACTAGAACTTTGCAAAGCTACTGCAAATTTAATCTAGTCTAATCTAAACCAGGAAGCTCCACCTTGTGATGTCTCCTTCCAGAAAGATATGTATTCCGCTAAATGTTCTCTGGCACAGAAGATGTTCTGAACATTATTCACAGCGCGCGCAATACAAAGGTTCAGTCACATTGATGTTCAGCAATCTCTTTCTTGCTCTTTAATGAATGTTGTTCTAAAGAAAACAAACGTGTTTCATGTTGTTTCTTTATGGATACAATGTTTTCTTGCAGTCACAGAACATTGGCGGAGCTGATGAGTTCGTACATAATTCAGTTTGCGGAGAACCGTCCCCGCTGGGAGAAACTCCGACTGGCTACTGTTACTAGGCACTCCGCATATACATCTGGCTCTTAATTGTAAACAAAGTATATTTATCTCTCGTATAGTGCCAGGTGGCAGCAGTGACACGCCGGCGATTCGGAGGCGCACGATGAGCACAATAACAAGGTACGCCGGGCAGATTGCTTTGGCTTTGTTTTCCTTTCTGAGAAGACTCCTTTGTTTAATAATGTATTTCTAGAAGAGAAGCAGAATTCTTCTTTCATGTTTCCTCTGTCCCAGTGCTGACACAGGAGCTCACATTGGCTAATTGCCAGCCGGAGAGCACAGCGTTCAACTTTGTAACATCAGGTGCAGAAAAACGAGCCTTTCGCCTGATAAATATTTTAGTTTCCAAACAAGAGAAAGAAACAGCGAAGGGATCCGCCGGGAAAGGCTGAATGAAATTTTCCACTAATAGCCAATAGGCTGAAGACGATCACAGGCCCGACATCTCTAACTAGGGCCCCCTCCTTAGGTGTTCTGTGTCTACCCCCATACCGATTTTTTCCATACCCCTCCTACACTGTCTACCCCGATAACAATCTTCCTATACACCTTCCTCCTCTGTCTACCCCAATATTAATCTTCGTGTGACCCATTTACTGTTGTCTGCTGCCCTAAAATCTTCTCATATCCCCCCACCACTACCGTAAGTATTCTATACCACTTCAAATCTCATACCCCTCTTCTGGTGTCTACCTTCAAAGCGATCCTCTCATACTCGATGTTCACATTCTCAATATTCTATCCCCTTTCTATACCACTATATGAATATTCTAATAACCCCTCCTGTGTCTAGCTCCAAAGGAATCTTTCCATACCCCCTACTCTATATTCTAACCCCATACAAATCTTCCCATACCACTATATGAATATCGAATACGCCCTTCTCCTGTTTCTATCTCCATAGGAATCTTATCATACCCCATCCTTCAATGTCTTCTCCCCTAGGGATCCTATAGAATCTTATCATATCTGCTCCTTTAGTGTCTTTTCTCCTAGGAATCCTATATTACTCCATTCTCTTGTCTACCTGCATAGCAAATCAAATGTAGAGTAAGAGTAGAACTCCTTCCTTTGTATGGTAATGTTAGCCACCCCACAATATATAGGTAAATAAAAAGTAGAGAAAATAAAGATGGGTTTTTTTAGGCAAAACAGATGTGTATTGTATATTTCACATGAGTAATCATATATAACAACAATGGTGAGATGTGGTCATTCCCATTAATTAGGCATGGGATATGTAGACTATTAGCTATACATGTCAGATACCTGACTAAATAACACGAGTATAAGACATAAGGTCCCTTGTCCCGACGCTTTTTGCCATGTGGTTTCCTCAGGGGATTGGCAGAGACCGATAATACTCTGTATGAGACGGTAGTATATACAATGTACAATAAGCAATGAATTCCTATACAAATTAACATAATTCAGTAATGATTCAACAAAAATACTTAGAAATCAACAAAATAAATATAGGTATGTTGGATGAAAAATATGTAACATATGGTGTAACCAGTAATCGCTATATATGGAACACACCATATGTACCATATTTTTTCATCCAACATACCTATATTTATTTATCTACTCTGGGCCTCCTATGCCTGCATCCTATATAATATCCACTGATCTGATGTGGGCCCTGTATGATATATTGCCCCCTGTTCCAGTGCGAGCACCATATGATACAAACTTCCTGCTCTGGTGTGGGCCCTGTATCCTATATATTTTACCTGCTTCAATATAGAACCAGTGAGTGATACATTGTTAGTTAACAGTCGAATGTGAGGCCCATATGATATAAAAACTGGTGTGAAGCCTGTTTTAATATATTACCCCATGCTTTAGTGTGGGCATTTTGTAAAATATTAACTCCTGCTCCATTGTGGGCCCGATCTGATATATTACCCCTTACTCAGCTGGGGGAACTACATGATATATTACCCTGTGCTTCAATGTGGTTTATATTTTCTGGACCCTTTACATATTGGTACTAAATCACACATCTATGTTGGGGTGGGTTGGGGGAAATAAGATGTCCTTTCTTAGGCAGTCAGCTATGTTGGGCCCACAGTTGGCATGAGTATTGCAGTACATTTCTCTGTTCTTTTCCAGAATGAAGAAGGTGAAAGCTGTGTACAAAAAGGGCAGAATCCATCCAAGTAGAATATAAGAAAAACCTTTATTATAATAAAATAGACAGCACGCTCTTTTATGGGCTTAACAAAATATTACAAATTACTCCTAGTCAGAAGCAGACACACAATCACAACACTCATAGCTTCACAACACATAACCAGACCACACATATGGACACAGCTTAGGGAATTAAAGAACAGATACACAACAGAGCACACAATGCACATGTTTTAATACCATTTATTAATGCTTGATAGAAGAGAATGGTGGTCACAGAGATGAAGATTTTTTTTCCATCATTGCATTTGTACTTCATCCATTGATATTCACAATTGGATGATTTTCCTATTGTATTTTAGCAAGGTGGAGTTTGGGGTCTAGCCAGTTAGGCCCCTTTCACACTTGTGGTGGAAAACCTTGCGGTTAAGCACTGTCAGGTGCATAGTAAATTGCCGCTCAGTCTGGAGCAGCAAACCACCCTTAAGGTTTACTTACTTGCACGCATTGACCTTGTGGTTGTGGTTGCAGCTTAGTTCTTTCTCCAGAGGATGAAAGGCAACCATGTGGCTGGAAATGATATGTCACTTCCAGGAACTGTGTCGTGTTCCGCATGTAAACATGCACTAAGTGGTTCCCAACTCATGTGAGCATGGTTGAGCCTGCAGTAGAATGCTATGAGATTGTATGTATGGAAAGGTCTTTAACCTAATTATTACATAACCAACCCCTTATAAAATGATTATATAACCAATCCCTTATAAAAAAGAGAAAAAGACTGACAACCATAGGCCAGGTTTTTCTTAGAGAGGAGTATTACGGTTCATATTATACCACTACGTTTGCTTAGTAATTACAGTTTTATTCAGTCTCATAAAACCATAAGTGACCATTTTAACCACACAATTATTCATATACATATATTATGATACAAATGCAAAGACAGGTCAACATGTGAGTCCCAATTCATACAAAGCTATTAGATATGTACTAAAAATCTCAATGTGTTTCGCAACACTTGCTTCTTCAGGGGATGTGGATAATTAGAAATCAAATGGCTCATGGTTAGATCAGACTCATGTGAGAGTAGGTGGTTAGTTGTGATAGATCAAACGTCCTTTTTCCATGGAGCAGCCATCTCAAGAGAGATGAAGGAACCAATTTCTATGATCTAAAGAAGTTTTTTTGTGTAGGTGGACCAAATAGTTAATTGAAGGAAAGGTGTAAGGCAGGGGGTCCACAGCTCATTGGTTTCTGGTGAGAAAAGGAGAAAATTGTTCCAGGTGAAGCCTGAGAGATTAGGGGGTCCAAGTAACGGCTGTCCAACCTATAAAGGAAGTAGAACGCTATGGTCAAATGCTAGCCTGAAATGGACCTATGTGCCATCATCCTATAAACAATTGTCTGACAAATCTGCAGCATTAAAATAGATGTAAATCCTAACTGGAAAACATATTTTTGGCTTCTCTTCTAAATAAAAAATGTGTTTTTGTGTTATTTCCAACCTTTGTTACTGACAATCTCCTGCAGCCTTTTGCTGTCTTCATACATTCCATCAATGGCTGCATGGTGTTTCTCAAGGCTGGTCTCCTGTTGGTGACAACATTGCACCAAGCCAGCTAATGTGTGTTAAATCTCCATTTGTTATCTCTATAAGAATCTCCTGTGAGAGGTTGGCAATGCCTAAACACAAAAGGACACCAGGACACCCTATGATGTCAGTATTATTTTATTGAAAGCTGTAGAATTTAAAACAAAATACTGAATACTACCTTTAAAATTTCATGAAAGTTTTAACGTTTGTTTAAGATTTTATATTATAGATTGGGTTTACATCTACTATAACCCTTTGCCTATATGGGCCATATTAAAAATGTCTTTAACAACACAACAACATTTAATTCTTGTAATTGCTGGTAATGCCTAATAAAACCACGATTTTCTCTGAATAATATTTTAAAGTATCAAAGTCTTATCACCAATACATTGAAATAAAACACTGTGCCAAATTATTGAAGGAAGCGACACTTTGCAGGTTATTACAATGAAGTGTTTACTTTAAGTGTGAAATAGCAGCACATGTTTATGGCTGTTTTGGAGAAGATTTCATCATTATTTTCCAGCGCTAGAAGCGGCTCCATTAGTAACAGTAAAAATAGAGATGTCTCGGGAGAGATTACGGCTGAATTCCCTCAGGATGGTCACAGTGTCACCAGTCGCAGGATAATGAGTGTTAAGACGCCCTGGGCACTCTGAATGTGCAGTTATGTATTATCAGTACTATAAGGACTGCGGTGAAGACACTGGCATATCATTACCGGCTCTGTATGGAGGACAAGTAGGGGGTACCGGAGGCTGCAGGACTGTGGAGGTGACACATAGGAAGGTGAGACATCTTAGGTTTGCTCCCTGCTACTTCAAAATAAATATAATATTGTGCAGGAGGAGGGAGTCACATCCTGTAATTGGTTCTTCCAAAAATGAAATTGTTGGTTTATTCTAAAATTGACTTTTTTAGGAGCTGCTCTAGTCTTGTCATTATGGCAGTGCTAGGAAGTTAGGTTGTCACAGTGGTGGATGTGATAGGAAATGTCAGATTGCTGCACATGACACCAAGCTCTTCTAGGACCAAATCTTATTAAACCTGGCATATGGTAAGTGGGTTTATATCAACTATCCAAAATAACCTTAAGTCTTTCTGTGCATACGGGTGCAAATGTATGGCTGGTGAGTGGATATGGATGGGTTTATTATTGTACAGTTGGAGTAGAGGCAGAACAAGAAATCCAGGGACTGAAAAATTAAACGACTCGAGAAATTTGTGATATTTGGTATTCAGTTAAACCCCCCACCACGAGCCAAAAGATTTGTACACAGCTGCAGCCATAGTGCAGATCCTCACGCCACAACTGTGCAGCCTAAAAGTGTCAAGTTGCTTTTGCAAACCATGCCGCGATCTGCCGCAGCCAAAGTTGTGTGCAGTTGCATGCAAAAAAAGGGTCCCAATCCATTCACTAGGTTGAGGCCACTGCAACTCACAGGTCTGAAAAGACCATCCAGTCTGAATGTTAGCCAAATGCTCAAATCATTTAAAAATCAAATCGAAGGACTCAGAGAAATTTCTGATAATTGAAAAGCCCCCTCTTATATTGGTTGTCAGAGACCACCACACTTGGTTTTATGTTCTAGCTGTGTTTATGTTCTCCATAAAAAACACCCCCCAAAACACCACAAAAAGCAGCTCAGTGGTTAGATCAGACTCATGTTAGAGTAGGTGGTTAGTTGTGACAGATCAAACGCCCTTTTTCCATGGAGCAGCCATCTCAAGATGTAGGAACCAATTTGTATGATTTGAGGAAGTTTTTTTGTCTAGGTGAACCGAATAGTTAATTGTAGGAAAGGTCTACAGCTCATTGATTTCTGGTGAGAAAAGGAGAAAAGGAAGTAGAATGCTATGGTCAAATGCTAGCCTGAAATGGACCTATGTGCTCAGCATCATCCTATAAACAATTGTCTGACAAATCCGCAGCATTAAAATAGATGTAAACCCCAAAACACCAAAAAGCAAGCTTTTTGTGTTTGCCATACATGGTCCTCTAGAACGTAAGCTCTTCTGGCTGGGAATAGCATTATATATACAGAACAAGAATGATGCCAAATGGCAGTTCTAAAGAGGAAAAGGAAAGTTTTCCTATGGTAGTGGTCTACAGTGGGCCAAGGAATGATAGCGAGATAATAAAGTGGTAGCCTCGTTGCCCAATGTGAATGAGGTTGATTTATCATTGGTGATGAATATACAATATATTACAGTGTAAGATAGATCTTTCTACCATGATACCATGACATCGGTGTCTGTTATCTTGTATTTTATGGTGTAGATTTTTGGTTCTGTGGTTAGATTCTCCAGTATATTTTCTTTTGCAATTTTTTCAACTGGTTATTCAGTGCATTCTGTACCCATTAGAACAGTATTTCTTAACCAGGATTTCTCCAGAGGTTACCTAGGGGTTCCTTGAGCAATGAGTAATTTGTATCTCTCAGGTCAGTTTACCTGACACTTATGATCTTTTTGGCTATCTGTAATGGTGACATTCTTCCCAGTGTCCATCAAAGAGACATTCTTCCCACTGACCACCATGCTAATGTACTGTCAGTTGTGGATAAAGAAATTATACCAGGAGTTCCTTGACAGTTACTTCAAGGGGTTCCTTCATGTTAAAAAATCCTAGACATCTTTGATTTCACTCTTTGATCCAGTTTTAACCCTTTTCTTTCTAAGAACAGACAGAAAACGGTGGCCCCTCCTGTTACTTGTCGAGGTGTCCACTTGATTGTACCTTATAGTTTCTGGAACCTACTGAGTCTTTGACCTTGCTTTTTTCCATCAATCCAAAGCAGATAAAATCAAGGTCAAGTTTATATTCTGTTTTTTTGTAATTTATTTTTTTAGCACTTGAAAAAAAGGGCTTAAAAAGGCCTAGGCATAAAGAATATAAATTAAAGGCCAGCTAATAGAGGATAAAAACTGGTGGCAGATAAAGCATATTGGACAACCTTTTTTTTTTCCAGTCCATAATGACCATTCATGAACCTTTATTTTGCCTGATATCAAACATTATTGGTATACTTGCCTGTAACCCCACAAGCATTAAAATATAAAATAATTGTGCATTTAATGCTCCTTCATGTAAATTGATGTAATAATAATTAGCATGAGATGAATCGATCTGGCTTTGATGAGGCATCTCATGGGAATTGGCCTTGTCAGGAATCACTTTTATATCGCATGAACCAGAGATTGAATACCAGGGCAGCCCAGTGTTCTTCTTGTATTTTATAATGACCGGTATCATGGTACAAGAAAATCCATCACTGGTTCAGTCACTGGTTAGAGGTGGGGATCTTCTTAGAGGAAAATACCCGTCATTTTTCTCCTGGTTGATCTGAGCCAGCACCGGAGTGAATCTCTGTCCTCTCCACCCTGATGCAGATTGCAGATCCTGATAATGTTGCTGCACTCGCCAGCTTGTAATTAACCAGAGAAGCCTCTTGATACCGTTCAGGCTCTTTAAGCTCAGATGATATTTTTTAATTGGCAATGAAAAGAGAACGTTTCCTGTGAGCAATTCTGAGTCCATGTAAATGAAAACTATTTCTTCAACTCAAGGTCAAAAAAGACTTTTATTGTCAATGTTTAAGGTTTTAGCTCCTCCCCCTGCGGCGGTTGACTCTCTTTCGCAACATTGGCAAAGCTGTAGGAAAGCTTTTGCAGCAGCTGTCAAGTTTTCAGGAAGAGGTGGCTTATCTGTGCACACATAATATATAATAAGTCATTGATGCTGAGGTGTCTAACTGCACCCTGGCATGCCTCTAAGCAGCTATGCAATGGCGCTAATATATGCAGGAGACCCGTACATTGAAAGTCTGCGTCATCAGATGCCAGTTATGAAGATGGCCATTGATAGGATGATTTTTGGCCAAATATGATGAAGATTTGATACTTTCTACAATATTTGGTTTGCAGAACGTTCCAGAACATTGACCAACAAGCTGGCAGATATTGGACAAATGGAAGATAAAATCCAAAAGGTTATTAGTTGAACATTCTAATGGCAGACCAGCAGTGTCTAGCTGTGCAGCTGACAGCTTCAAATAGCTGCTGTGTGGCTGAAAGAGGCAAACTGCTCTGCACACAGGGGTGTAGTGGGGTTGGCATGCATGGGCATGCCGTTCCCTCACTTTTTTCGGGACCCCCGTATAAGCTCTTCCTGCACGCTCGCTACTGATAGCCTTCACTGTTACCGTGCCCCCTCTTTTTTTATGACTACACCCCTGACCTCGAACAACAAAATGTGCATGTTGCTGTGGCTGTGGTTGTGGTCATGGCGCAGATCTGCAGGGCATAACCGTGCAGGCTAAAAATCACTTTTGCCAACCATGCCGCAATCTGCCCCAGCATGAAGTTGCATGCAAACAAATCGGGCCCCATCCACTTCCATTCACTAGGTTGGAAGCACTGCGGCTCACATGGGTCTGAAATGAAAAATTTTCTGCAAATAAATCCAAATTTGAATTAACAATAGCTAGTTCTTTAACTGTGTTGTAATAATTTTACTCTGAATACAGACCGTTAAATAAGTTCCTCTTCATCCACTACTCATTCAAAGTAATAGAACAAAGGATCAGTATGACAGTGATGGTGACCTCATGATTCATACCAGGTTTCCTTTTACAATCCAATTCTTATTCAGAATTTACACCAGCCGAACTCTCAGTGCTGACCAAAATAATTTGTGAACATGCCATGTGGTCACAGAAAATAATCCCAATTCACAAAGATTTAACACAAGAATAACTATTTTCAGCCATTTTTTAAAATGTATTTTACTGTCAATTTTTTGAAAATAGAGATCATTATCCTGATGTGTTAGCTCTGTGAATTGAGCCTAATGCACATTAATTCGCTCCATGAATGAGCACTCCGCTGCTGGAAACCTCTCTACAATACAAGGACATGATGCCTCTCCCCATCAGGTGGCGCTGTTGTACCAGACTGAGAACGTCTAAAACTAAAGGGGCAGTTAGAACACCGGAGGGCCTCCTTAAAGAGCCTGAAAATGACCTTTTCTCTATTGTGATTTCAGGATTTGCAATTTTCACTTTTAGTTTCTTTTTCTGTTTGTTCCTCGTTGCTCCCAGATTTTATGACTTTTTTTGTATTTTACTTTTTCACCATAAAAGGGACATTATATTAGTTTTAGGTCTGTCGTATTTTATTAGTTCATATATAATGTATTATATCTGTGAGTTTTTATTACAAATTTTTTTAGGGAATCATTTTTAATATAATTAGGAGTGCCCATTACTGCATGCTCCTAGCTATGATACCGGTGCTACCCTCTAATGTTCGGGTACTAGTCATGTGATCATTATGGCAGATATAGCACAGTGATCACATGGATGTGTTCACAGAGAAAAATAAATGTGGACATTGTAAAGTGCCATGGATGTTGTCAGCAATGTTAATGTGTAAATTTTAAAAAAAGCTCCTTTCTCTTTTTAGAATTGGGAGGAAACAGTGCAAGGTCAAACTTATACCTAAACCAGACAATGACTTTTAAATGCAGCCTTTTTTTTGGTGGAGGGTTATGGTGAAATATTAAACTCCCTTTAAGTAGCTTTCAGATATCTGTCCCCTTTTAGGAAAAGAAGCATAGGGTACATTGGTACCATTTACCTATTCCCACCATAGAAAATAAAAACAACACATACTGATCAATATTTTACAAATAAACTTAGTTTATGATAGTGCAAAGAATTCTTGAGTTATTTCTACTAATTCTGCTAAAATAGTGCAAGGAACTTGACTTGTCCTTCAACATGGGACACCAAAGGTTAAAGAAAAGGCCTGGTATAGAAAGGGAAGGGAAGGAGGATAGCATATGACTATTGTCCCCCTTTTTCTGCCCACCCAGGCTTTATCGCTTGATATAGATAATTAGTGGGACTTCATGTTATTATTTTACCTTTTTAACAAAATAAAAGTCATACATACAGCTTTATGGCATCACCCAAACATGTTTTTTTCAAAGATTTGTGCATTTTTTTTGTTGCCATGTCCATGAGCTATGCACTCAGGTAGGACTAGGAACCTAATTCATTGCTATAGCTTATTTCCTAAAAATATGTTTTTTTTTTATTTTTCTAATTGGCTGATTTCCTCTTTCCAGCCATCAGTGATGCTCAACCCCAATCTGCATTATAAATGCCATGACGGGGTCTCTTGTTGAAATTCAGGTGTTTGTTTCTCTAACAGAGTACGAATGCCTTCTTACTGAAGTATTTGGATTTTATGATGCAGTAAGCGGAGAGAAGGTGTATGATGAATAAGAATGAAGTCATTAAAAAGTGTTTCAAAGATTCTTTTCACATTAATGCAAACTTTGGCAGATTGATTGCCAGCAATTCCAACAACAGATGGACAGAGCGAAGAGCAGAGCAATTATTTTCCAATTATGATGAAGCAGTTCCCAGCTCTCCCCATCTTCTCTTCCATATCTTCTTATTGATTGGAGACAATTCTCATGGTACAATATGGTGGCCACAGTGGTATAGATAGCACACATTGTTTCCTATATCAATCATTAAGTATCAGTCACATTCAAACATTACCTTTTAGTTATAGATGGAGTGAGAAAGGATTGGAACCCCTTCTTATACCTCAAAACATTTGAACTTAGGAAGGAGGGGCTCCTTGGGGGTGGGAATAAATAAATATGGGTGTGGCTACATTGTTCAGCATAGGCATGGCTTTATGAGGCACAGTTACATAGAATCTTTGTCTTCTAAGAGAGTATGCAGTGCATGAATATTCACAATCATGGAATCTTCATACATACACATACCTTCCTTATATACATACTTTTATTTTCTCCATCTATAAAGATTCTAGTCTCTGTACACAAACATTTTTCTTCCCCCCAAAAACTCCTTGTCTAATACGTTCTTGTGTCTTTGTTGCAGGAATGGAGTTAAAAAGGATGCCGCATCTGCCACGCACAAGGAGACATATTTCCTATAGGAATTCTTCATACAAGCAGACTGTACATTGTCCATTATCCATCCGGAAATCAGAGCAGCTCCCAGGCTTGCCATGTGGAGACAAAGTCAACCTTTATGTAACTGGAATATCTATCACTAAACTAGGAGGTCCCACCATAGCGAATAGTGGAAGAAATGAGCTTCTTACTGTACGATATGACCACAACAGTCATGTGACTTCGGCCCAAACCTCTGGCTGGAGACTAAAATGCATTCCAGTAAATAACGCCCCTGCTATCCACTCCTACCGCAGGCCAATAAAAGTAAACCTTAACGGTCACCCACTCAACTGCTCCAACGCACATACTGAAGAGTTTGTCCAACGCTATGGAAAGGTATTGCCACCAGCCGTATCCCAATCTTGGTACAATTATCAATTTGCATCGTACACTGTTTTATCTAGGAACTCGGCACAGCCAGAAGATACAAACTATAGGACTGAAGGACATGGGTCTACTGGTGCTCGCCATTTTCATTGTGTGCAAAAAAAGGAGATTTCATCTAGTTATAAACAAACTTCTAAATATCAGTCAAAAAACAATATGAAGCCTCTTTATGCAGATGCAGCCACACAGACCAGCAAACCACAAACTCTTCATGTGCAGGAAAATGAGAGTTCAAATCTGGTAAATAAAAATACAGATAGCCTGGATCTAAAAGAGGTTTCTACAAATCTTCAGGCTCAGAAAGAGCTGTTGGTAAGGAAGCATCCAAATAGCCAAAACCACAGCATGAACCTTCTTCTGCCAGATCCACAATTAGATCTTGATTTATCCCATTTCCTTAAATCCAGGGAAAGAAACACTTCCAGGCCTCTCAGTCCCTCTCCAATTGTCGTAAGGTCTCCCGAGCCATGGACAAGCCAAACACCACCAGATGAGACCCAACTATCGATCACTGTTCCTTCTCTACCCAGACCCACACAGCAGTAATCAGGTCTAAACCCAGATGTACATTATCCACAGGAGCATATATTTGTACCATAAAAACAATGAAATACCCCTAAACATAAAAGTAGTAGAGTATAAATTATTAACAAAACCCCATCAAAGTCAATGCAAAAATATACCAACTGTAAAAAAGTATGGTTTCCGTATCCAGCGGTTTAAAATCAAAAACCTCGCCAGATATTACATCTTTTTTCCACTTGCCATCATTATTATTTACAAAAAAATATGAATGAACAAAATATGAATTCACCCATCAAGTCAAGTGAAGATTGGTGGTGTCATGGACGACACAGAAAGATTGCAATGAGGGAGGAGGATTTAGAATTCGAGCAGTTGGATTGCATTGTTGTGGCCCATTTTTTTTAGTTTCTGAGAGTTATTTTTACATTGACACTTTTATTTGTATTATTTTAGGAAAGGTGGTGTGGTTTTTTCATGACCTATTTACACACACTTAATACTCTGTTTAGGACTATTTCATTTTTGTTTTTTTAAATCTAGTGATATTTCCACTTTGGTGCGGCTTTGATTATTAATAGAATGAAGAGATGCACAGGAAAGTTTAGCACTTAAACTTTAATAGTTTTAAAAGAGTTTAAATATCTGTATTAGTTCTATTTTACATTATCATAAGTAATTACAATAAAATTTACAGTACATTTGTATACATATTTAGTGTTTATCATTTACCATCACATGTGGATACATTCTGGTGATCATTCTGTACATTTAAATTCTAGTTTAAATATTAGCTTCAATGGTGATGATGCTGGCAGAGATGGTGGGGGTCATGATACTATAGATGTTGAATGGTGGGAATGGTGATGCTGGTTGTAAAAACTGTAGTAGTGCAGAAGGTGATGGTGGTTTAAGTAGTAGTGGTAGTGATAATAAAGAATGGGTGGTGATGTTGGTGATTGAGATGGTGATGACCTTGGTGGAAGTGGCTGATGGCCAAATACAAAATTATCTCATCATGCCAGCAGAATAATCAGACTGATCGAACAAACCATAGGTTTATCACTATTTTCCGATGACCCTAAATATCTACTCCTAATATCAGAAATCAGGTCAGCAATGGTACAATTAGACTGAAATATCTCCTGTACATATTCCTTCCTTGTGGAAATGATGATGGGAGTGGATGTTCATTAGAAAGTCCTTGTTTCTAAGTTAGTAATGTCCCCAAATCATAGGTTCACCACCCTTCCTGAGTCCACTGCCCATGGATTACTACCACAGCCTTTACCTGTCATAGGTCACTACAATGTTGTCTCCACAGGAGCGAATGTAGATGGCCAATCCAGGAAAGTTTCATAATATTGAAGTGACTTTTCATGAAGTATTAACTTCTCCTCCAAGGGGCTTGGACACAACCCAGGATCATTTGTTTCTTCCAGATGATCATACCTGGAAGACAAGAGAACTCATCATGAAAAAATGGTAAGGAGAGAGCCATTTATAAAGAAAGGAAAGAGCCAGGTATATATGATCTGTGTGATTTGTGGGTTGCATGATACACCATCAGATCACCATAGAACAAAAAGTGTCCTATGGTGTATCTGATGACTTGGAATAAATTATAATTGAATGAAAGTTAATGTTTGAGGAACATCTGAATATTCTGTAGTTGAAACTGTACATGGGGGCTTTGAACTCACCCGAGTTATCAGACAATGCCAAGGTTTATTACGTTTATCTGCAGCTCTTGTAGAAAGATCTGATCTTTGTACTTCTCACACTCGTACAGAGATACAAGCTAAAAGTCTTACAGCAATACCTGTCGCCTCCTCCTGTGGAATTTTTTGCTTTGTCTTCAGTAGTTTATGTTTACAACATCCATAAATCTAATATAAATGTTTGAATGAGATGTCATTGTGATTTCACATTTTTCACCACTACACATGTGGAAATCTGGATGACCTGTCAGTCTCTAACCTGAAGGCATAAAGTATTCATAAAGCATTTTGTTTAAATTTGGAAAAAGCAAGGGATGATTAGACCCTCTGTCACATGTTATTGCTGTCTGTGTACTTCCTGGGAAGATTCATTCTTTGAATTTGTCCTGGTGACCAAAGCCAACATTTGTTGCACGTCATGGGGACACCAGTTCCTGGGAACAACTTTCTGGGATGAAAAGTTTCTTTTTTCACTTTGAAGGGAGTTTCTTTCAATTCCTGTTGTGTCTTTGGGACAGGAAGTGAAGGAAAATCTCCCTAGCGGGATACAGACAGCAAGAGATAACCTGATAGGGTTTTTATCCCTTGCTTTATACAAAACTTTAAAAACAAATTATAGCTGGACGTACACTTAGAGAGAGATACAGATCCCTATCAGAGAATTTTAATTACATATGTTGACCATTTGTTTGACCAACTTTTATAATAGTGTAGCGTAACTTCTCAAGGCCTGCTTATTTTTTGCCACTTTCTTATTACTTTCTCTTACCCTGCCATACCTGAACTATCAAGCTGTATGTCTGCCCTACTTGAGTTCAGTGCTGTCAGTGCTGTTGTGATTCCAAAACCCTAAACCTTTAAAAATTGGTCAGTGTGACCTTCTTCAATATTCAGCTAATAGGAGCTGATAGGATGGGGACCTAATAGACTGACCCTGGAGTAATAGCGAGGGAAGTGAATACCAGCACACACCGATCACTGATTGCATACTTAAAGTATTAAATTGGAAATGCCTACAAGTCCACAGTGTAAGGGGAGGTCATTGACTTACAGGATAAATAAGAAAAAGTCACTTGCAGTGTAGAGGAATGCAGGTGAAATCACCCTTACACCATTGGCCTGATTTATTAAAGTCTCCAAGGCTGGAGAAGATAGACTATTATTGGAGAACCCAGGTTCACCCATGGTAGTCTATTATCTCCCATCTTGGAGAGCTTTGATTAATCAAGCACAAAACTGCTTTTATTACCTGGGAGAAATGCGCCAGAGCAGCATAGAATTCAAGAGCGCCATAGAGCCCAGCATAAAGAAGAATTTCTCAAGGTGGCCATCTGACAAGTTTCCCGGGTACCAATCACCTGAGGGCAGACAAACCAATGTTAGGGCACAGCAAACCATTGGCATCAATGCCTGAATAAGTTGTAGCACTCAATATAATATATAAGCACTCTTATAATTCGTAACAGTAAATACACAGATGTAAAAGCCACATCAATATTTTACCCCAGTTAAACTTTCACTAGGACTTTTATTATCTTGTGATTATTCAAAAAATATTTTTTATATGCTGTGATTTCAATTTAACCAGAACTTCAAACTTTAAATTTTAAATCAAAATAAAAATCATATTTCAAAATAGATTTACAAACAGGAAAATATGCAGCAGGACATTGCCATAACTTCCACTGGAAACCACTGGAAATGCCCAGAGGGGTCAGCTCAGAGAAGATCCAGTCAGAGACTGGTCTGGTCTACTGGGGGTGGCAGGGAATAAATGTCAGTGGCTTTTAGAAGGTAGGGGGGAGCTGGGGGCTTCTAGGGGATTACAGGAGTCAATGGTCTTTTTAAGGTAGCAGAAAGTTTACCCCTATAGGGCAGCAGGTAGTCAGTGACCTATAGAGGGTAGCAGGTATTTATTGGCCTCTGGATGACAAAAGGGAGTTAGTAGCCTCTGGAAGGTCACAGCAAATCAGGGTTGTGGTAAGTGAGTGGCCTCTAGAAGGGTGTCAGGGAGTACATTGCACCTCTCAGGGTTTCTCTGAGTTACCTGTAAATTGGCTACTCACCTTCAGATAATAAAAATGTGACTGCAATCAGCATTGCCCCTGTAAAGCAACCAAGTGCCTGGAAGAGAGTCATGACTGCCATGCAGATGCCACGAATGCGGCTGGGTGCCAGTCCAAAGGTTATTACAGAACCTATAAAGAATTGCAGAGTTTTATTATTCCACTCATCACATCACCCACCATCTTGATTTCTATATTATTTAATTATTAGGTTTGTCCCATCATGGATGATCACCACTACTTACAGGCCGGGGCCACCAGGGCGTCTGCCAGACCTAGGAGGACATACTGAGGAGCCAGATGGAGGCAGGACATGGAGGACACCAGTAAGACTTTCCCTGACAGTGTCTGCTCCACCAAGGGGAACCATTTTCGATTAATTTCATAGACACCAGCGACCAGCAGCGACAAGGCGGCTCCAATCTGGCCACAAACTAGACAGAAGATAACATTTTTATCAGGACACTTTCTAAGTTAAATAGCTTTCAAAACAGGAAAAAAACTGGTCCGTGGGTAAAAAATGACTAGTGGCATTGGTCAGCAAGAGAAAAACAAAATGGCCCGCAATTTGTGGTCAGTGGGAGAAAAATACCTGGCTTTACTGGTCAGTGGCAGAAAATTGTACAGCAATATTATTGGTAAGTAGGAACAAATATATATCTTCAGTGGGAAAAAAAAAACAGCATCACAGGCCAATAGGACAAAAACCCAGTATCATAGGCCAATGGTAGAAAAGTGGCCAGCATCAAACGTCAGCAGGAGTATTATTGGTCAGTGAAAGGGAAAAATTACCCAACATTGGTGGAAGGAAAAAATCAGTCTCCAGTTCAGACCATTTCTTAACATTCTGAGCCCAAATTAGTGTCCCCTTAACACTCCGACCTCAGATCTTATCCTTTCTAAATTGTCCCAGAGAGTCTAAGACTACCCTACAGACTACCATACAGAGAATCAAAGACTGTCCTGCAGAGATACAAAGTCAGAGATTGCCCTAGAGGGCCTAGGGTATCAGAGACTGCCTTACGGAGAACCAGAGAGTCAGAGATCTGCCTAAAAAAATACAAAGTCAGAGACTGCCCTGCAAAGGCACAGAGAATCAGAGACTGCCCTGCAAAGCCACAGAGAATCAGAGACTACCCCAAGGATTGAACCCTAGAAAATATAGGGAGTCAGAGATTGTACTGCAGAGACACAGTAAGTCCCAGACTCCCCTGCAGAGACTGTCCTCGAGAGACATAGAAACCAATGACCAATAAATCTAGGCTTCCCCTTTAGGACTGAACAGTGTTTTATTACATTTATATTATACTTATAGATTATTTTCCATTATATGCTCATGCTCCTATATGATGCAGTGCTTTACAAGCATTATAACACATGTATTATCAAGCTTAATAAAACATTTTCAGATTTGGATGGCCTTGTTTATCAGCAGACATATTTGTTCTGTCCATCTGTGTACATTTTAGTAAATCATTACACGTAGAACCAGCCAAATATCTGATTACTGATGGAATAGGCCTGAGTGCGTATCCCTTACCGATAGATGTCGAGGGCCGCAGTCCACAGCCACACTTGAAGGTCAGATATGCGTTGACGCTCTCTAGACAGGGAGTTATTATTATCAGTGGAATAATGCTAATAATTTTCATTGCTGCGATCGGCAGGAGAATTCCGTTCACACTTAAGTTTGAGTTCATTGATTGAATGAAAAATCCAGCAGGGACCTGAGGGAGGGAGACACCATTGTTACCTTGTGGAAGCTGAAAAATATTCTTGCAGTTTTTTTTGCAAAATGCCAAATATATTATATTATATAAATCTTTAGGGCTAGTTTCTATTAAAAAAAGATGAAGACATTTGGGGACAATTTGTGCAAGGAAAAACATAATTTATTGTTTTTAGTATAGTGTACACACACAGTCAATTTTTTTTAATATCTGGTCAAAATCTATGAACATGGCTTTGCACATTTATTTTCACAGATATATTCAAATTTTATTGAAATATACTACAAATTTGAAAGTGTTCCTGAAACAAGCTCACCTGTGTAAGACAAATTCGGTAAACAATCTGCAGGGTGAAGAGGGGCAGAAGCTTCATAAGCACCTTAGTGTTCTCCACATGGTATTCACTGTAGCGACCACCATAATGTTCCTTAGCACGATCCAACCAGGAGGGGACATGCCCACCAACATGTCGGTAATGAACACAGCACATTCTTATTGCGTTCAGGAAGACACCAACTGTGGTCATCAAAGAGCCACCTGTGAGGGGGCAGAACATATTGTGGTCACTTCATACAGGACACAAACTGGGATAGATCCCAAAGAGACACCATAGATAAGCCATTCCCAATCAGCATTCCATGGAACCGTCCGGAGGTTTTTAGACCTTCCTCGATTGTGGCTGATTGACCTCAAAATTGAAGATGTCTCCATAGTTCTGGGGCCAACACCACTTGATAGAGCCTGACATTAAGTATGTATATATATATAATATGTTAATATATATTAAGACATTGCAAAGTCTATAAATGTGATATTCTAGTCTTTAGGGGGCATTGTTTCCACTGGTTACCAATTTAGGATTTAGGATTTTCCCAGTAACCCCCAAATTACTGGTTTTAGTATAGGTTCCCAAGATCTTAAAATATTTTAAGGGTTCATCAGATTGACCCTGAACTCTGAGCATGGTGAAGGTTCTGTCTTATCACAATAATTACTCCCCCTAATTACGCCAAAGAACAGATATGGAACAAAGTCTGACCACTAGATCTAGGCATACACTTCCTGTTTAACATGGGCTCAACCAATTTCCCAATGGACAGACCCTCTACACTAAGCTGCATGTGACCACTCCCAGCCAATCATGAGTTTGTGCACATTGTGTAATTCAAGTTCTTCAATACTTTTTAGAAAGGTTGAAAATATTTTAAGTAAAGCACTTCTACTTCTAAGAATACTGTATAATTACTCAAGTACCACTAATGTTTATTATTGCAACATACAAACACAATTAATAATACTAAAGAAAAAACTCAGCAGTATTACTAACCTACTGTTAACATACTATTTACCACTGATATTACAATGTTTACAACCAATATTACTAAACCTCACTAGTAAGAATAACTACTAACAAAATTACTCATAAGAAACAATTACTATAAATTATATAATTAAAAAATGAATAATAGAAATAGTACTTACCGCTTACTATCTTAACTATTACTAAAACTTTTAGGACATACTACCACAACTGCTATCATTACTTATAAAAGTAATACCCCCTATTATGAGTTACTACTAATATTACTTCTAACAAGACAACCACAACTAATACTAATTATTACCATTACTCACTTCTACAACTACTACTAATAATACTATTGACCAATACTAATAATTAGTGTTGGTGTTTTAATTCGGGTTGACCCGAAAATGGCGGTTCGAATTTAGACAGACCCGAAAAACACAAAATTCAACTTTCGGAATTAGTGTTTAATAATATGTTTTAAAAAAAATAAAAAACGAACTCCAGATGAACTCTCAATGGAGTTTCTCCATTCAGAGTTCATCTGAGCTCAGTTCCCACAGTTACCGGGCTGTACTTATTATTCATAAGTGCAGCCCGGTGACCGTTGGAAATTTGCGGTCACAGATGATTGTAGGAGGCTCGCGAGTGCTTCCAATTAGCTGTGACTGCAGATGAACTGCTGTTCCGTATGTGTTCTTGGATGGAGAATCTCTATCCAAGAAATCCTACTACAGGTATGCTAGGGCTGCAAGAACAATCAGGGGATCGGAACTGACAGTTTCGCCCCCCTGATTGCTTTTGCAGCCCTAGCATAACTTTATTATGAGTTATTGGATAGAGATTCTACACAGCCCCAAAAAAAACCCAACTCCCCCCCCCACAAACTTAGCTGCCGAATAGCTGCTGAATCGAACACTCAGCTGTTCGACCAACACTACTAATAATTATTCTAACAATACTATTATTCTTAAAAATGCTGTTGACACTAATAATGCTACTTACACTGCCAACACAACAGCCATTAACTTTACAGTACTACTAAAAGTAACAATACCCATAACACTACTAATATCAGCAATTCTGCTTATTCCTAGCAACACAAAGGGCTCTATTTATAAAACAGGGAATCAATTACTGCCATGGAAACACATGAACCTGGAAGATTCCCACGAGGTTTGAGGAAATGTTAGATTCCCTGTTTTATAAATAGAGCCTCAACAATACTAAAAATACTACCAAAGTCATAGAATTACCAATTGCTTCTTTATCATTCTAGCAATACTATTTATTCTTCCAATATTATCAAAAGTGCTATTCTACCAGTTATACCAATACTATTAACACTTTAACTAACTCTTTAACTTGTACCACTAATACATTTAACACTACCTGAATGCACTAACTGAAAATGCTACTTATACTTCTAATTCTACCATCCACACCAATAATACTAATTCTACTCTATATACTGCATATGCTTCATATGCCACTAATACTAGCGATAGTGCCCATACTTCCAACCATACCCAAGTCATACATCATGGATTCTCTGTGTGTAGATCAGAGTCACATAGCATGGTGTAAGTGACCTCTAACAATAAGGAGATAATGAGGATAGAGGTTCATAGAAGACGGATTGACCTTTTGCCGGTTGGTAGATGAGCTCATTATGCGCCATGTGGATGGTGATGAGTGCCATGATTACTGACACGAAGGGGATGAGGAATCCCAGATTCTTTGCCACCGACTGCTGGATATATGAGATTCCCAGAAACACCACCAGACAATTTACATTGACCAGCCAGTAAAACCTGCAGGAAACATGGACACTCTGTTCACTATTATTATAACAGTAAAAATCACCTTTAATTATTATTATCACTATTGTATCAATATTGTCACCAAATTACTGTTATCATACTTGTATTGTGGTTGTAGTTAGCAGTACCAGTACTGGTGTTCTGTTGAGCTCCAAATACTTGCATTAAAAAAGTGAGCACATATGAGAAAATGCAGCTTTGGTTCTCTATTGACTTTTGACATTCATACATTAAATCTTGCTGTAAAAAGACAATGGACCTGAGACTACGAAAATGGAGGCTGTTAGTAAAATGTCTCTGAGCTTTATTAAATCAGCCCCATTGCATATAACACAATGCAAAGTTATGATTTGCACATTGCATATTAAACTATACAAAGTTATGATCAAGTTTTTATATCACATCATACAAATGAATGACCTACATAATTTATATCACACCATGCAAAGGTATGGCCAAGTTTGTATATTACACCATATAAAGGAATGACCAGCGTATAACCTCAGAGACGAGAGTTTGTTGTTATAGAACAAATTTGTCACTAACCAGTTGAAGAATGACATCAGTTCTTTCTGTCTGTAGTTTTGCAAACCGTAGGCACTGAAAGGGCAAACGATGGAGCGAATTCCTCCAATTCCAATGGCCGCCATTATTAATCCTATATAGAAGAGCAGTGTCTGGTGTTTCTTGTCCAGTGTGTGGGCAATATGGTGCTTGTCTATGTAGAAATCTTCAAAAGGAAATGCAACTACAGGCAACATGACAGTTCCTGGGGATAGAAGACATAAATACATGTATTGATCTGACTGTGCATGCCTCAAAAATAATACGTTTTATAACTTGGGTAATAACCTAAAACATTTAATTTGCTATAGTTTGTGAAAACTGAAATCTCACACTGACTTCACATGTCCCTGGAGGCATCTAGTTGGACGATATCCACTCCATTTCAGCTCCATTTATCACAAAGCTAAATGAGTAACTAATGGGGAATCCTGCTGTCAAAGTGCGGAGTTGTGGGAGTGAAGGAGACAGCCATAAAAAGGGAAATTTTACCATTGTAGAAGGGGAAGAGACACAAACTGTTGTAGGAAAATCTCCCTACTGTGTGAGGGGCAGAGACACAAATCACTGTGTAGAAATCTGAGCAGACATACACACTAGGATCATTTTAACACTGAAGACTGTGACCCCTAAGAATCCAATTCAGCCAATCACTGTCTACTAAAGGATTAGTTTTGTTTGGATAAAGCTCTAGAACAAAAAGAAAGCAGCTTGAAAATAGACTGTGGCTCACAGGTACAATGGTTTAGCCAGGTTCTGTGAGTCTTATATCTTTTACGACCTGTCATGTATTCTAAAGAAGTGTGTCCTATGAAGAAGTATATCCCATGTGGAGGTGTGTCCTATTCAGGGGCCTGCCCATGAGGAGCTGTGTGCTACAAAATGCTTGTCCCCTAATGAAAGTTTGGTTGACAGATTTACCTATGTAATTAAAGAACAAGATCTGCTATTTGGAACAAATTTGGGGGAGCATGTGTTGCATCTCTGAACTCTGCTAGAATAAGGTAGCAGGCCTGAAGCAACAGGATGGCCGAAGGGCCTCATGACAGGGGGAGTATAGAAGGCTGAACGTGGAGGGTTAAAAGTTCAGAAAGGGGGGGCCTGGAGAAGTAGAGGAGAGAAGAGCCACAAGTCAGTGAGGGGGGTTAAAAGTTCAAGTGAGGAGGTTGGAAGGTTGAAGAGGGGAAGGGACCTCAGAGCAATGGTAATAAGAAAAGAGGTTAAAAGTTCAAAAAAAAAAAAGAGGAGGAAAATGCTGGAAAAGCTGGAAGCAGGATTGGAGGGGATGGTGAAGGGGTGGTGAGAGTTAGGAGTTAAAAGAAGAGGTCTTTGGAGTGGGGAACAGCACTTTAAAAAATTTACTGGTGGACTGCATTCCCACCCTCCCTCCCTATTTTAAGGCGGGAGGGGGCCATTGTCGCAGCAGCAGGCCGGGGCAGGTTTTTGTTGTTCGGGTCCATGGAAGTTAGAGGGGGGTAATGGAAAAAATATAGAGGAGATGGGGACACGGAAAAGTTTGGTTTGGGACAGTAAGGTTAGCCTTGCATGACACTTGGTTGTTGTGGAGGCTAAGTTGGAGTATGGGGATCCACTAACTGTCTCTGAGGCGAGGTTTGAGCGCCTGGGGGCCTGGCGGGGGATCGGAGACAGCCGGATTACTAAGGAAGATTGGTGACTTTCATGGACCTGCATGAAGAATTGTTCCGGTTTATACTTAAAATGTTATCACTACAAAAGACTGTTGTGTTTAACAGCATGGTGTTAATAAAGGGGGCTGCTGTGGCCAATTTTTTCTTCCAAAAAATGTGTAATGGTTCTTTTTTGGTTGGTTAAGCGGATGTTGGGGGGGTGTTTAAATTAATTGGTTACGGCAGAGAGGACTTCTTATGCTGTACCCTGGTCATGAAAATTGTGAACTGTTTAAATGTTGTAGTAAAATGTTGTACTGTGTTATGCAAGGGTAGCAGTAGGAAAGCAAAAAGGCCTTTAGTACATATTTACTTTCTTATCTTTCCATTTATTTGTAAGTGCAATACCAGAAAAAATGCAGATAGGAGTGCAGATAAGAAAGTGTGGGAGAAAATGAAGACCAAGCTAAGGAACCAATGTTGCAGGCAAGTCATCTGACAATGGTGGAGGCATTTCTATACATTTACATGACTTTCCTTTGGGTGTATTTCCCACTTTCTCACTTGAACCTCTTCTTAAAATATATCTAGGAACTGGATAAGATTTTGCACCAGGAAATGTTAGGTATACTTTACATTCTAAGTGCTATGCTTAGTCCCATATTAAACCGTATTAAATTTCTCACGGTCGATTGATGTACAAAAAACTAATTTATGTAGAAAATATCAGAGTTACTTACCTGCAAAGTGCAAAAAGGTGCAGATATAAATGATTTTTGTCCTCCCATTGATCAGTTCTGCTGCCCAGCCAACAAGGACAGGCATTAACATGGAAGCACCAACAAAGCAAAGGTTGGCGATAGCCGCCTGGTGATACTGGTATCCAAGCTTCAATGTACAAAACAAGATCATGTTGCACACAGAAACTCTAATCTTTGCAAGATGTTTTATTCCTCCTGGTCCAGTATGGTAATACTTTGTTCTGTAGGAAATGTTTCAGTGCAGCTCCTTCCAGCAGTGTTCTTGATGAGTGTTGTGCACTCTCTCTTTGCCTTGCAATGTTTCTGGTCCTGGAATTCCACACATTGATAATAATATTTGGCACATATGTTACACATTCATGTTGGATACTTACATTGCCGAATCTAATGACTTGGGTAAACATGCCTAATTCATTTCAATAGCAACTCAGAACCTTGCCAGTAAAGCAATAACATTTTCCAGGTATTCCTAGCTATATGTAAAAATAAGAAGCACTTGTTATTCTTTAAGTTCTCTATCAAGTCCGCCCCTGTTTTATTTTCTATTATCTGATTATTGATGTATGTTTTTCCCAAATGTAATTAAATTAACTTGCTGTTGATTGACGCTACCTCTGCTGCATTTCTTTCTTGCCGGGATGGCCTTTTATTTGTGAACACAGGAATCATCTGATTGCCTTTATAACACTGCAGAACACTCGGACCTCCTGAACTTGCACACTCAGCTCTGTTGGGAGAACCATTTTACTTTACTGAAGGGGAAAGAAGGCGGACATAGATGGTATATTAGGAGAAAACAAAAGAAAGTTGGAAAGGATTTTACAGGGCAAGGAAGGACCTGTCACCTCATCATACCCGGACTCCCCTGAGATATGGAAGTCAACCAGGATGAATGGCACTCCTTCTATTCCAAACAATGTTAATACTTGCTGCAGAAAGATTTGTTAGGTTAGATTTCTTGACTGATAGTTCAGAGGTCCCCAAGGATAAAACCTGGTTGCCTGTTTTGTGGCGTAGCATGAGAAGTTCCAGCTAATGACCAGGTCTCATACATCAGTGCAGCAGCCTTTTGGAAAATTGCAGTTGCTATTACTTTCTGCATTCCAAGTTTCATCCTAAATTTACAAGAACAGTTTAATTGGCTCCCCTCTCATGTATTAATATTATTTTGCACCTCCAGGGGTCTTCGAAAAGTTGCTATACAGTTTCAATTGTGAGAAAGAATTGTTCCTGGGTCCCTGAGCCTTGCATCAAGGTAAAGGTCGGAGTTACCTGCTAGGGGTCAGGAATCAGCATTATCCTCTACATACTGCAGGACTATGGACAGAACCTATTGTAATAAACATGAAAGGAATGCAGAACAAACCTATAACCTTTTATGGTTTTATTATATCCAGCAAAACAAAGCACTGACAACACTGCTATAAAATATCCAAATTACAGCACATGGAAAGAACGGGCAACCTTCAACAAGAAGAAGCTTTACCAACGTTCCTAAATTGGCCCCTCTGAGATCATTTAAAGTTGTATTATTTCAGAATATGTCTGTCCTTTTGTCAGCTTGGCCTAACAAGCAATAATCCTTTCAGCGATAGAAGTGTGATAGAAGCTGCAATGTGTACATAAAAGGTCAGGCGATGGTCAGGAGACAGGCAGAGGATGAGATGGAGCAATTAACACCATTGTGCTATTTACTCCTCTCCAAGCTTCACATTCAGCACAGAGAAGGTTTCCAGGCCTTTCCCCTCCACGTACAACTCTACAGATTGCGGCTCTAATTAGTCCCGCTTGTTTTATCAAGTTCTACAAACTCTGGCAGATCCACCTGAACAATCACCTGTGGCCCATGTAATAAACATCATACCGCATCCTGCAATGAGACCTTCCCGCTCAGCTTGCAAGATGAGGATTTGATGTGAAAGCCCTCAGGACACGGCGGATAGCGGAGAGGCCTTTGTGCTGCTGCCAGCGGCCAGTGCGTTTAATTGCTCGCACGTCACAGTTTCATCACCGAGCTGTTAAAAGAGGGCGGCTTGGCACTCAGGGAGTCCACAGCCATTCCACTCCATTAGAGTCCTGTTTGTTGACCCACTGCTCACATATGGCAGTTTAGCACTGCAGTGAGAACAACACGCTGCACTGCGTAATGAGACGAAGAGACGTGGAGGCCACCGTATAACATGGAGAATCTATTTGTTTTCATCTCTGTCCTGTAAAGACATTAATGTTTTAGGCATTCACAAATGTTTGACATAATTGCAACAAAATCACCAGTATCCTGTAATAAACACAATAAATTATATTCTAACAGTCAATTAAAATATATCCAAACAGCTTTTTATAACACAGATGCAGATAATGCTAATACCCCCACAGTGATAATATATAAATCACTATTAATAATAGAGCTATATATTATCATATATTACATAATGATCATAGTAATGAGTAATGAGTTACATAATGATCATAGTCATACATATAATGAGATTTAGGTTAATGTACCCTGAAATATAATTAATGTATATAAAGCAAATCATGACATATGTAGCATATAACAAACAAACTAAGAATATTTATTTTATATAGTGAATTATAATAGTGACAGCAATTAGTTATATACCAACACAGTATATAGTAACGTACTGCAAGTAAACAATCATAGACACAATTTTCTATTTATAATACATAAACACCAATATTTAAATGCATATGGATACGATAATAATACATGCATTGGTTTATAACAAACAACTGATACAAAGACAATTTATTCAAATTGAGTACTATTCATACAAGTGGTATATAAATTCACACAGAATAAAAAAGAGTAAACTATAAACAGTAATTATTTACTTAAACTACAATGCACTTTATATACTAATGACTTCCTCACTCATAACCTCATCACACGCACGGCTCCAAGACTTTTCTAGAGCTGCCCTGACTCTCTGGAATGGTCTTCCTCGTCCTATTCAGCTTGCTCTTACTTTCTGCTCATTTAAAAGAGAACTCAAAACCCATCTTTTCAAACTTGCCTACCCATCTTCTTCTGTCTCTTACAACCCTCACTACTTCCCACCACTACATATCCCCCTCCTATTGTGTGATACTTCCCAACTTCCTAGATTGTAAGCTCCTCCGGGCATGGTCCTCTCATCCTCCTTTGTCATTGTAGGTATCAGTTTGTCATTTGCAACCCCTATTTAACGTACAGCGCTGCGTAATATGTTGACACTTTTAAATACAGTTTATTAATAATAATAATAATAATAATAATAATGTTTTTGGTATGTGGGATGAAACCAGAGTGTCCAAGGAAATTCTATGGTAAGAACTGAAATCATGCTAGATCAGGCCTGGTCCCCCACTCATTGCTGATGATTTGAAGAAATGTGGGATGTTCACCTGCAAAGTACATTTTAACCAAGGGATATTTTATTTATCCTGGCAAATGTGATAAAGCTCTGCTGACTTTAACTATCTAATCACATGCAAGTAAATTACATTTTATTTTAGATTTTCTTGCATGTGATTGAGTACTCTTTGCAAAGTGAAATATCACAGGATTCACTAAGTTTCCCTGCAGGGTGCTAATTCACCTTGCTAATTCCTTTAGTAAACCACCGCCATTATGTGCGTATGGGTTTATAACATATTTGGGAGCTAGATTTATCTTATAACATAACAGATATGTTTCAGTTAATGAAGGTCATTCCTTTGGAAATAAATATAGTCCAAGATACCCCCAATAATAATGGAAGCACAATATTGGGTAACAAGTGGCAACAGCAAAGGGGGGAACCAAGGCCGATATACACACAGATTATATGTATATACCAATGTGTTATCAATATTTGTTTACCTACATGGTAATTATGTTGAGTGATTAAACAAGAGATGAAAATATCAGCTGAGCTGTGGTTATAACTTTTGTGATTAAAAAAAAAAAAACCTTTTTATCTCCAGTTCCTATTCTGGAAAAGAAATGGCTTAGTCATACAATTCTGAGTTATCTGCTGACCTCGACCAGCTGAAGCCTTGAATGTTGCAAACTGCACCATGATATACAGAGATTGTAAAAGCGGCTAAAAAACAAAAACATTTCCCATGGAAGTAAAATGTGTTATATCTTGGTACAGATCACCCTAAATGATGCAATTTAAGCTCATGAAACAAAAAGTCAGGGTCAGTGTATTTGAAGTACATGAAAGGCAGAGAATAGGTTGAATACAGAGTGTAGGTAAAGTATAGGCTGGATGTGCAGGGGAGGCTAGGAATAAGAGGAAGGCAGATCATTAGATGGATATAAATGGAACCAGAGGATAGGCTGGGTATAGAGGGAATGCAGAGAATAAGCTGTATATGGAAGGGAGGCAGAAGATTGGATATTTTGTTTTGTATAGGGGAGACAAAAAGCCTCATTTATTAAAGCTCTCCTAGGCTGGAGAGGATACACTTTCATCAGTGAAGCTGGGTGATCCAGCAAACCTGAAATAGTTCTTGCCCAGGGTTGAAACATTTGCTAACAAATATTTAAGACTTTTAGGAAATTCATTCCAGGTTTGCTGGATCACCCAGCTTCACTGATAAAAGTGTATCCTCCCCAGCCTTGGAGAGCTTAATAAATCAGAGCCAAAGAACGGGCCAGAGACAAGGTGTGCTTTGCAGGGCCCTGGACAACCAAGAGGAAGAGGCAATGCTGAATGTACAGGGGAGGATAGATAGGAGGTAGTATATTCAGGGAGTAGATGAGGAACAGTTAGGCTGGGTATAGAAAGAAATAAAAGGGAGAAAAGGTTAGGGTAGATGGGGCATAAGCTTGATAGAGAAGGGAGGCAGAGGGCAGCTTTGGAGAGGAGACAAATATAAGTTTAGTGTAGAACAATGGCAGGGAATAAATTGGGGGGAGAGGGAAGGTTTGGAGATAAGCTGGGTATAGAGATGTATTAAGGGGGAGCATGGGTCTGGGGCACAGAGGCAGAATATTGGCTGGGAATAGAAGGAAGGGTGAGGGTAGGTTTGGTGTAAAACAGAAGTCCAGGATAGGCTTGGTTTGGAGGAAAGGCAGAAGATACTCGGTTACAAAGTAATATGTAGGCAGGATGTAGAGAGAAGGTTTAGTGTAGTCTGAAGCAAAGGAATAGAACAGATGTAGAGAGGAGGCAGCAAAATGGCTTGGAATATAGTAATAGGGAGGCAGAGGGTAGTCTGGATGTATTGGCAATGTGAGGATGGGTTAAATGTGGAAGGCAGATGATAGTGTTAGGAAACGCTTATCGGGCCAGCGATTTTGTGCTGTGCGCCACCGTCGTATCCCACACAGCCTATTTTGCCCAGCAATGTCACTTGCAGCAGCAAAGAGAACAAAGAAATAGCAGCAGCCCCTGCTTCCCTTTAGCCGTGCAGCCCCATGTATTTTACCAGCATCCCCAGCAGCCATTGTTAGGCTGAGCACAGCTATAGGGGATTCTAGAGGCTGATCAGTTCAGGACTCTATCCTGCGCTGGCATTGGCTGCCGGGTCTTTATAGCCTCTCTGCTCCCAGTCACCAGTGCCTGTTGTAGCGTATAGCTGGGCTATCTCTGCCGGAGTGAGTTTTCATCCGATTTACTGTTGACTGTTTATAGGCTGACTTTGCCTGTTTCTGACCCTGCGAGTTTATGCAGCCTGAACTGACCTTTTGTCTGTGACTCAGACTCTGCTTGTGTTTGCCCACATTTGTATTCTGGACTTTTCTCTGTTGGAATCTTGGTACTGCTTATCTGTGGGCTCCTGGTCCTCTGCCAGCTCTTCTCCAGGCACTATTTCTGCGTATTAAGTTCTGGGGACAATCGTGTGCTGGGAAACGCAACCAGTCTCCCGAGGCTGAGCGGGGTTTTGCTATAGGTGAAGACTGCATGGTTAGATTGGAGGACTGGTGTATAGCGAGTAGTGTTACTGGACCAGAGCCTAACAGATAGGCTAGATGTAGATGGGAAGTAGAAGGCTGAATAAAGATGGCAGGCTGGATGTAGAGGGCAGGCAGAGGGTGAGCTGGGCATACAAGTAGAGGATAGGATAAATATTTAGGGTGCAAAGGATATACTGGATGTACAGGGAAGACAGAGTATAGGATGGAGATAGAAGAGACAGATGATGGACTGGACAGATGATGGACTGGATATAGTGGGAGGGCAGAGGATAAGCTAGATATAGAGAGGAGGCAGAAAATAGGCTGGGGATAAGAGGTAAAGAATTGGGTGAATATAGAGAGGAAATTCTAAATATGAAGGGGAAGTAAAGGATAGACTGTATATAGAGGGGAGGCAAAGTATAGAATGGATGTAAACAGGAGGCAAAAGATGGGCCGAATATTGAGAGGAGGCAGAGGATATGCTAGATATAATGGGAAGGCAGTGAATAGGTTGGATGGAGATGGGAAGGAGAGGACTGGCTGGATATAGAGAGGAAGCAGAGAAAATGCTGGATGTGGTTGACAGGTTGTGAATATCCTAGGTGTAGTGGGAAGCAAAGGATAGACTGGATGTAGCGGGTAGGTAAAAGATGAGCTGAATGTAGGAGGGAGGCATAGGATAGGTTGAAAGTATCAGAGAGGGAAAAGACATGCTAGATATAGGGAAACGAAAGATTTAGAAGTCTGCAGTGTGTGTTCCTGTAACAAGAACCTTAGTAAAGCAATTAATATGAATGTGCATGGAGCAGGGCCCTCTCCTCCCGTGTCACTGTCTGTATTTGTCTGTCATTTGCAACCACTATTTAATGTACAGCGCTGCGTAATATGTTGGTGCTATATAAATCCTGTTAATTAATAATAATAATAATAATAAGCATGATATGCTAGTGCTATAGGGGATGTATGCGTATGCTGATATAGGGGTAAAGCAGAGGATGGGCTTGATGTCCAGGAAAGTCTGATGATAGGCTGGATATACAGGGGAGGCGTTAGGTTTAGGAGGAGTGCCTTTCTGGAATGTAGTAGAAAGTTTTCTTCCAGCTTTGGTGGTGTGACAGGCAAAGACTGCTGGAGATCAGGTGAGATTTGCAGGTTAGTGTTACACCTTCTGCAATGGGAGAATCTCTTGTCTCCTATCATGGGATTGCAGGTAGAAGCTGATCTTTCCAATAGACCACCTGTGATCTGTGATGGGACAGAGAGGTCCCCAGTCATTTGCAGTGTAAACTGCTACAACTAAGCCTAACACACCTTTAAAATGTTACATATATATACCTGTCTGTCCTCATATTCAGAATAGTTTGAGGTTAATACCTTCTTACCGACAAATGTCTGATGTACCAATCAATTACAATGTTCTGCATTTCATGTACTTGTCAGGTAGGGGTTAATATCACGTTAAATGATTAAAAAGGAAAAAAAACCCTTGTATGTGAATACAATGTGAATTGTGCTGATATAATGTGACTCAGATCAGACTGTGGAATTTGTTCAGCTCACATTTCACCCAGTGCCTCCAGTGCAGGATTAATGATTGGAATTACACAATATGTACTTATCTTTGCCTGGATATAAAGGACTCCATGTGAAATATAATAGATCTGTACAGGGTGGTCTGTCTGTATAAAAGGAATCTATACAGTCTGTTCCTTAATAGTCTACTGGAAGGGATGTCAGTCCATTATAGATCTGCCTGCTGAACCTTTTTCACCTTTTTAAAATAATTTTCAAGTCTCAGAGAACCCCTGTTGAAATCAACTAACTGAGGGTCAGCAGGAAAAAGTCTCCTAAATTGGTGGCCAGTGGCCCTCCTACAGTGGTGGCTAGAAAATCTTCTTTATAGACACCTAAAACATCATTAGGGCCATGCAGCTACCAAATGGTATTGGCCCCAGTACTATGCAGATCATCCAACAGTATGGGGAACCCCCTAGAAAATTCTGGAGGAACCCTGGTTGAAAATCCTTGTTATTCATCCAGAAGGGGGTATTTGTACAATACAGATCTATATCGGGAGGGGGTATTTGTACATTACATATCTATATAGAGAGGGGGTATTTGTACATTGCAGATTTATATAGGGAGTGGGTATTTGTACATTACAGATTTATATAAGGAGGGGGTATTTGTACATTACATATCTATATAGAGAGGGGGTATTTGTACATTGCAGATTTATATAGGGAGTGGGTATTTGTACATTACAGATTTATATAAGGAGGGGGTATTTGTACATTACATATTTATATAAGGACGGGGCATTTGTACAATACAGATCCACATGGAAGAGTTGCTTGTGCAATATGGATAGAGAAGGATGGGGCTTTTTGTTCATACAGGAGGAGCTACCTGTATATTATAGATCTTCCTTATATAACTACACAGGAGGGACGTATAGGTTTTTATACAGGGCTGTGCACAATATCATTGCATGCTTTGCTTGATTGTCATTTTGCATTTCTTGTACCATAAAACATCTGCAGTGTTAGTATGCATCATCCCAAAGCACATTGCTGTAAAAATGACTGCCCCATACTATATAAATGGGCGCAATCAGAATTATAAGACTAAGCACTGCTCAGTCCATAATGTGCTCTATCTCTGTCTGATCCAAAACAATTTTTCTATATTTGCATATCTTTAAAATCATTCAAAAATCTTCAAAACTGGGGCCTCTGGATGTGATGATTACAGATGCAGGAAGAACAATCCTTTGAAAAATCTTACTCATAGGAATTTCTCCTATCAGTGCCCATTACTATTGGTTATGACCTCTTTTGAATTAGGAACATTTATTAGGTACATATTCTAGCTTCAGTAATATCTACAAGTCATCTAGCAGGGCTAATTTAGAATGTTTTTTGTATATTGTTTTTGTATAAAAAAAAAAGTTTTTAGGGAGTGCTGGAATTTGCTGTCCATTTTCACTTTTTACACATTAAGTCTGGATTGAAACACTAATAGCTGCCAATATAACAAAAAATATGTTAAAAAAACATTTTAGTTAGGTAGTTTATTGGTAATTCTTGCTAGAGAGCCTGCTGGGATTACCATCCAAATACTTAGATAACATACTACTTTTACAATTTATTTTAAATTGTGACTTTTTAAAAATGTGTTTAGAATGCATTATGTACTACCTAAAATATAATCATTTAGGCTTTTACATAATTGTATTTGTGGTTAACCACTGATATCCAATGCTCATGTGAGAAACCATTCATATGAATGGCCCAGTACTCACATAAGCGGTAATCTCCAATACCAATGGATCCCAACACATCTAAAGGTGCGTACACACTTCCAATTTTTATCGTTCCAATCGAACGACGAACGATCGATTGGGCAAAAAATCGTTCGTAAAAAAGTAACCAACGACGCCGACGAACGACGAAAGTCACTGGAAACGAACGACCGGACCGGCGGATCAGATTGGACGACGATCGTTGAACATCGTTCGTGTGTACGGTCGTTCGTTGATCGTCCATGTTCAGAGCATGCGTGATGAACGAACGTCCGTTCACTTTCCTGTCGTGCACATAGTTCCTCTATCACTTAAACGATCGTATCTATTGTGTGTACAATATCTATGAACGATCGTGTCGTTACCTCTATGTGCAGGATCGGTGCTATACGATCGTTCGTGTATATCGTGCAGGAACGTTCGTCGTTCGTTTTCCGACGATAATAATTGGAAGTGTGTACGTAGCTTAAGAGCTTATCCACATTCATTACATTGGAGGGCAGAGCATAAGCCTGGATTGTAGGTGCCCAATGAACAGCTGAAATAACTGCTATTTGCAGATCCCTAGATGTTTGATTACAATGTGAATGTAACACAAGTGTAAACGTCCTCTCCACCCAGCTCCCAATAACAGACCAGGTACTTTAGGACACAATTCTTGGTTTACATCCCAAGCCATAATAGCTGTAACGTCATTAACCAGAATTATTGTTACTCCAACAGAAAAAGCCTTCTAGGACTATTATTTCTCCATAAACATGGACACTAGAAATGGGAATTTGCTTTACATAGACTGATACCTTATTTCTGTTTTGCAGGCACCATGTCCGCCATAAAGCAGCTCGCTGACAATGAGGTCTTTAGAGCCTTTGCTACATATGTGGCTGTCGTGCTCTTGAAAATGATGCTCATGAGTCTCATCACCTCCTACTACAGGCTTACACGCAATGTAAGTGTCTTTTATTTTGGGCATTCTGATATTTATATGTCTGAAAACATTGGACTGTGTGACTTCTTTTCACTATGAAATAAATTAACCTAAGTAGTTCAATTATAATAATGGGTAAAGTTATATCAGATAAAGGTGGGAGTAACTCTTGCTTTATACTCATCTCTTGTGTGTCTAGGTCTTTGCAAATTTGGAAGATGCTATTGGTCATGTCAAGGGAGGAGATGCAAAAAAATATGTGAGAACAGATGAACGTGTGGAGCGAGTACGGAGGTAATACAGCCATCTGGTGATAGCGGACTGAATGCCACCATCGTGTTAGGTCAATAATGTGTGATAATGTCAATGTGCTGTGCTAAAAAGCCTTGTCTATTCCTTAGGCATGCTGTGTATGTTGCTAGCCCTTAAAATCAAATTATTAATGTATGCTAGCCTTTCACACTGACCGGTCCACAGAATAGTGCCCCCCCCCACGAGTCCACATAATTACCCACCCCCTCTGACTTTGTGTATTATTGGGAGCTCCTCTTTGTCCACAGAATAAAAACACCTTCTCTGACCACTATACAAAGTAAAACTTTGCTTACTGGCTCGTGACAAAATGGAGGGCTACCTGTTTACCAGTCCGCAGTATGGAGAACTACCCAGTGACCGTTCCACAGAATGGCAATATTTTTTTAGGTCAGCATTTCTCAAATTAGTGGTCACAACCCAAATTAGGTCATGGCCCCCTCTTCAGACCTAATAGATGAGATGGTGGCAGATTACAGTATTGCTCACAGCACTTTGCCTTATCTCCATAGAGTACATGCTGGTAGCGTACCATCAAGTGGCAAAATGCTGTGATAACTACCTTGCTGCTTCTATAATACACTTTGGTGATTCAACAAGGAGCAAGTGGGAAGGGAATTTAAAAGCAGCCATGCCACCATAAAGGAAATTGAGTATGCATATATGTGATATCCTGAATCAGTAACAATGTGAGCAACACCCCTAGAAAAGGGGGCCCGTAAGTTCCTTCACTAGGAGCTGATAACCCCAGCGATGGTGCTATGGGTAACAGTTTTCTTTTGTGAATATAAAAAATTTAGAAAGTCCTAAAAAAGGTTTGAAGTCACCTAAAAAATTCACCCTCTTATGCATGCTTATTTGGTTGCTCCATGAAGTTATTTGTGAAAAGGATACAGTTTCTGGAAGCAACATGTTCAATCACATTGATTAGTATTTCATACATACAATTTCATAGTATTTCAAAGTCATGTGGTCAGAGCGGATTTCTTCAAGATTGCCGTACATTAGTTGTTGGCGGTCCCTTCACACAAGGTTTGCTGGTACCGACTGATACACGGCAATAAAAAGCATTTCTGCCATTTATAGAGAGTTGCTTTAAAAGCTTTGTGTCCAGTTTACTTGCAGAAAGGTGTAAAAATATTACAGCCACTAAGCAGGTTATATGGGCAACGTCGACATTTATTTGAAAAGACATTACAGCATGTTGGCGGCCATTCTCTCATTGTGACAGCGGAGAATGGAAAAGCTGCTTCCAGTTTATCACACGTAGTACGTGTCCTAAAATATCACAAATCCTACAGAGCTCCTCGCTATAACATCTTATCGATTTATCCATCACGTTGTATAGATTCCCAAATACCTGGAGAAAATGATGCTTTTTTGGTATAAATTTGGCACTTCTGGGAAGGTGACGGCTTTTTATTTTGTTTCCACAGGTGTCACCTGAATGACATTGAGAACATCGTACCATTTGTGGGAATTGGCCTGGTCTACACGCTCAGTAATCCAGAATTATCCATCGCGCTTTTACATTTCCGTATCTTTGCCACTTCTCGCATTCTGCACACCATCTTCTACCTGACACCACTGCCACAGCCAAGCCGAGCACTGTCCTTCTTTATTGGCTTCCTGGTCAATGCTTCCATGGCGTATGCCACTCTGCGCAGCGTCTCCTATTTCTAGAGATGACGCAATATTGGCGGACATACAATATTTCTTAATGTTTTCTCCTCTGTGGGGTTGTTTTCGTCTGTATGTGAGAAAATAAACATTTGATGTCAATGATTATATGACAAAATATTATCCGGCATTTTTTTCCCACAACCACAACTCTGTCACCCCCATCCCCTGTGACCCTCCCAGTCCTTTCTGCAGCCTTCACACTGCCCCTCAATGTTTTCCTAGTCCCCTTTTTCTCTGCCTTTCTCCCTCTCGGTCCCCCCTTTCTCTCTGTTACCCTCTCTTTCTTCCTGTCCCCTCCATATGTCCTTACATCCTTACCCCCATACCTTTCCCGGACCCTCATAATTTCTCTCCCCTTCAATGTTCCCCTCTCTGACTCTTGACATTTATCTCGGTGCCTCCACCCAAGAGTTTATATCTCGAGATCCCTCTTTTTGATTTCCTCCCTGTCCCCCATGGTATCTCTGTTTGTACTCCTCCATGTTCATTCCCATGAATCTTTCTCTATCCCCCCCATTTCTGTTGCCCTTCCGTTGTCTCTTTGCTTCCATCTCCCTCTTTTTTCCTCTCGTCACTCCATGCCTGTCTTTCTCCCTACCCCTTACCTGGGTGCTCCCTCCCCAAAGTATCTCTCTTTTCTCCTCCCTGTTCCCCTCTCTGTTCTTCATTTCTCCCTCATCCCACCAACAAGTATCTCTCCCCCCTTTCTCTTCCCTGACCCCCTCTCTATGTATTCTCTCCGGGTTATCATCTCTCAGTCTCTTTGCCTCTGTCTTCCTCTCTCTTTGCCTCCATTTCTCTCTCTTTACCCCTTTTCCTCCACCACTACCCTCCACCACAATATCTCTTCCTCTTCCCCTCTCTGGACTACCTCTTTCTGTCCCTTTGTCTCTTTCCTGCCTGTGCCCCATTGCTCTCTCCCAGTGACCTGGAGCTCTATCAAAACTTTAATTTTTGCAGTAAAGGTTGAAAATCTTCACTTCCATAAGAGTCGTGTTTACCTTCTAAATGTTCAAACTGAATTTCGCCTGCCTATAATTAGTGAAGTAGAATGTTGAGGTGAAGATTTGTCTGAAGCACTTAATAAACATCTGATACAAATTATAATTACAGTATTTCGCAGCCATTTCCTTAAAGTGTCTTTAATTCCAGGCTGATAAGTGCCGCTGATTTTCCTCTCCGGCATCTGAGACAAGCGCCATCTTTTCCTCTTCGAGAGCTCTGGAGATCAGGGGGCTCAGCACACAAATTTCATAGCCGTTTGCCCTTCGTCTGTCTGCTTGTCGCCCTTAGTTTTCATTAATCGCCATTATTGTTGCAGATTAAATAACTCGGAAAACACATTAATGAATTGACAGAATATAAGTGGCTTCCCATACATTCCAGAGTGATGATATGATGTTTTCTTTCCATGTTCCAGATGTTGGAGCGTAGAAATCATTAGGTTAAAGGGGTGACAGAGCAAATGGGCTCTATTCACAAAACTTAACACAAGGGTGGAAAGCTTTATTTGACAGTAATCTTTAAAACACAGCTAAACATATTTGTATTCTTAAGCATCCTAGCATGCTGGTGTGTGAGCTTTGTGAATTGAAGCTGATGCCCAGTATTCTTTTCAATCTTGAACAATTGTACATACTAATTTTCCTGGACTGAAATTGCTCACTGATTTTCGTGCACACTGTGAGCTTCTCATTTCCAACTACTTTCCTGGCTGGAGGACACCCAGTATTATCTGACCCTTTTCTTCCCAGTCTGGCTGTCCAAGATCCACCTTTTTAATGGATTCCAGTTCTATCAATCATGGAGGCTCATGCTAAGCCATCCCAATGCCGCCTGCCAACCAAGACCATCAATTCCTTTTTGATATTTGCATAACCTTCTAAATGCCATCATTCAAACCTTGATTTTAAGGCAACCCATATCTCTACTTTACACCCCATGTCCCTTGAAACACTGTATTGAATTGTAGGTTGTTCCAGTCTATATGGAACAACAGTGATAGCAACCCAATTCATGTTCTGCTATGGGTGTTGCCTCTGCAATCCATCCAATGGCATAGCTCTATCTCATGTTACCTGTTCCAAGATATCAGTAATCACTTGGAGCCATAGAAAACAAAATTGCCCATATTAAATAATCACCAATCTGGAATTGTCTTACATTCCACCAGCTGCAATAGAAATGGCATTTTGAATTTTCAGCTGTTGGAAACACATTTCTTTTTCATTTTGATACAAAGTGGGTGAATGTGGTTCACTGTGCAAGGACAACTCAATCATGATGAAAAAAAAATGGATTTTCCTAGCATATGATTGGAGTGTTAAATTCATCGAAGCTTCATCTAATTTACTAAGCTAAGTGAAATATTAATTTTCAGTGGAATAATTCCCTTTGCTATGGGTACAGCCTATTTTGCTTTAGTAAATCAGCCCCAAAGTGTTTGTATTGTTGTCAGGGAATCCTCTGTTGTCATCGGAGCTCACGTAGGTAAGATTGTACGGCTTGTGAAGGTCACCTGACATTCACCACACGGCCGTATTCTGCATCCAGAAAACTTGGGGAATGTGAATGGCTAGATTTAATTATCTGGGGCCGGAGGTGGGAATAGTTGATCGATAATCTCACTGGCTTTGTACATTGATGAATGAACTCCTAGAGGTGATGGGATTCAATTACAGCTGCTCTGTTCTTTCTGTCCTACTTCTAATAGCAGGAATGCAGGACACAATGATGATAACAGCAGCACTGGCTCTTTATTATCACTTTTTTTTACTTTATATTACAGCAGTGGCTATTGTTTGGTTGCTCCACCTTTGTAAGAAGATACTAATGAAAGGCCCCCTTCCTGAACTAACATGACCCCCACCACTTACATGGGAAATGGGTTCAACTTCATTTTACCAAAACTAGCATGAGGTAGATGAGTCAAGAAATTAAAATTTCTCCTATATGTTGGCTTATGCTTAGTATAAGGGTGAATTTATTGATTTTCGACCTGAGTTGTGTTAAGGCAACTCAACAAGCCGATGACTGGACTGGAATGTGTGGACATATTCTGGTGTGTAAGGTGGTAGGTGTCAGTGACCCCTGGTGTCTGGATGGAGTTTTCTTGGGTGATGTGGGTTGGTTATCCGATTTTCCAATCTCCAGACTGAAACTCTGTAACTTAGTGTGTGCGTTTTGGGTTTGGGTGGGGTGGTAAGGCTTTTAGTTTCATAGTCCCAAGGGGTGTTTTGACCCTGTACACTAACTTCTGTCAGGTGTTATTTTGGGGGGATAGTGGTACTTGATAACCTCGCTCTTTGACCGCTTGTTAGAGGTATCTTTGAAGGAGGTGAGGAGGTGGTGGCTCCCCTTCCTGAGTTCTGCTTTAGGGTTTTATAGTGGGAGGTGGGTGGTGACTCTATATACTGACCCTTGGTTGATGTTTTTTTGTGGAGATTTTAACAGGTGTTGACCCCACTCTTTGATCTCTTGTTAGAGTATCTTAGTGGAGGAAGAAGGGGAGGTGACTCCATTCCCTTAGCTCTGGTTTGGTGTTTCATATTGGGATAAGGTGGTGACCCTTTACATTGACCTCTGGCTAGAGCTATTGTCAAGGAATTGTGATGGGGGTGACCTAGGGTGATCCCTGATATTTCGTTAGGGAGGGGAGCGGAGTGGTGACTCCATTCCCAGAGCACTGCTTTCAAAGTGGGAGGTTTGGTAGTGACCCTGTTTGCTTACCTTTGGCTTAAGGTATTTTGGAAGGGTTTGTGGTCCCTATCCCTGATCCCTATCCCTGATACTTGGCTGGGGTATATTAGTGAAAGTGTGGAGAATGGTAACCCAACTACTTGAACTTTGATTGAGGTACATTAGTAGATGGGTAGAGAATGATAACCCAATTCCTTGACCTTTGGTTGGGATATATTAGTAGAAAGGTAGTGGGAAAGATTTCTGTTTAGGAATTTCTCTGGGTATGATGACAGAAAGGCCAAAGCCCAGGTCTAGTCCTTGTGCAGTTTGATACAAAAATGAAGATGCTGAGACTAGAGAAATCTAATTTGGTCTCCCCAGGTGTTGTTGGCAGGTGCTAAAGAACGATGATTACACGCTCTTCATTGCACTGGAGCGTCATCACCGCCTGCTGCCACAATCTCTCCTGCCAAGTTCCCCCCTATTTGCTCATTTACAATTCAGTCCCTAATGATCAGAGACTGGAGTGCCATCCTTGTGGCAGTAATTTAGGGAAAACATTAACAAGTCCTCTTCCGCTGCAGGCAGACAATCCTCAATCAATGGCGCTCAGTCGGAAGCTCTTTCAGAAACACAAAATGTTTTCCCAAGTTACTCTCTGAAGATGAAAATTCCCACCACCTGTTGATGGTTGTCTGCTGGTCATCCCGAATACAATTCAGAAATTGCAACTCCCTAACCAGCCAGCATTCCTTCACAACCAGATCAACACACTTGCAATAATCCTACAATCACATAGATGATACCTTCCAATCAGATACGAATATGTATCACTCTTTACTTCCCCATGAGTATATCATAATATTACTGCAACATTTCCATACAATAGAAATAACTGCATGGAAGAAGCCATCTTCACTGTCAGCTCCATGGTGGACTTCAATAGAGATTCACTCATTGGATGATGAAGTCAAAGGAGTGAAAAAACAGGAGATGGGCTGAGGCCTGTTGATGGAATGGTGTTCTTGATCACATTTCTCCTGGTTTAATGCATGCCGAAAGTGACAAAAAGAACACTGATGCACTTACCAGGACCTTGGAGGGAAACTTGGAGTGTAGAAGGAAATGGTAGTACAAGTCAGAACAGCAGGATCCAGACAGAAGTAGAGCAGAGAAAACCAGCAGCTAACAAAAAACTCCCAGAAAAAAAATTACAAGGGCAAAAAGCAGAACCTTTGTCTACCTAAATACAGTAGAACCTCGGTTATCTGGCACCCATGGGAACGGCCGATTATGGATAGGTGTAGTTTCTGGTTAACTGAGGTTATTCTGAAACTGAGGTTTCTCAGCCAATCAGCACTAGACTTGAAATGGGAGACTTGTCCCCATTCACCTCCAGTGCTGAATGGCTGAGAAAATGGAAATCCTGAAGACACTTGAGCCGTCACCAGGATTTCCCTTTTCTCAGCCAATCACGGAGCATAGCAATCAGAGGAGCTCTGCTCTGCTCTCCTGACAGCTCTGCTCTCCTGATTGCTCCTACAGCCCTAGCATAGCTGTGGTGTGTGTTGTTGGATGTAGAACACATGCCACAGCTGCGCTAGGGCTGCAAGAACAATCAAGAAAGCGGAGGTGTCGGGTGCCGGTTATCTGGATTTTCTGGTTATATGAGTTCTGGATAACCAGGGTTCTACTGTATAAGCATATTTTTCCTTAGAGGTGATATAGGGAGTGTACTTCAAAATGAGCAAGGTGTATATTCATAGAGTCTGACTTCTCCTTCATTTCAGTCTATACACCGACTATCCACAGATTGCGATTGATTTGCTAAAAGAGTTTAAGGCTTTTTGCTTAGCAATGCAAATTTTTTTTTCTGCAAGGTATAATTCACTTAGCTAAATGAATGTGGTGAAAAAACACTTTACTAAGAACACCTAATTACATGCAAGGAAGTTTAAAGAAACATGATTTTTGCTTGAGCTACACCTCATTCACTTAGTTAACCAAATAATCCCTTGCAGTATGATAATTCACTTTGCTAAGTGAACATCCTAAACTCCTGTGAATGTGTTTCTGTTCATGTTTCTTTTTGCTTATTTTATTTGGCAAAGACTGAGCACATGAACCTCCTAACAGAGCAGCTGCCATTGATGCCAAGGTACAAAGTGCGCTTTCAGTACCCTGGATAGTGCCAGGAATCTGGGTGACTTTAGGTCACACATTGTTGAAGAGGAAATGGGCATGCATGGGCTGATATAGGCAGACATATTTGTTTAAAGCTACAGACAGTTCTGCTAATAAATGTAACCTGGTATAAAAGAACAGAGTCAAAAACCAACAAATATGGTATGATGGTTGCAAATTTTGACTTTTCTCCATGTGTGTTTCCTTGTCTTTATTGCAGCCAGGCCATCACTGTTCAGCATCCCCATACCAGAGCTGATACAGGGAATCCTTCTCACTGCCATTTATAACCCCTTTTATAAAGCAAACTGCATATCTGTCAGACTGATCATCTGGCTTCATTACATTAAACGTACGAGCATATTCAGACTGGTGGAATTTTTATAGCGGCATTTACCACCCTCTAGCTCCTACTGTCAAACACTTGGCGCCTGGGAGTGTTAACAGGCTGTCACCTCTAAGCTTTTTCAGGCATTTTCAAGCAAGCAGCTGCAAAAGCCTAGCAGATTGTGAATTTTTTTTTTTTCATTTTTTTGTGAATTGAAACTGCCTGGAAAAAACAGCTTGCATATGTTTAAAAACATTGCATAAGCAATGACAAGTGGTTGCAATTCAATTCTATGGCAAGGGCATCTGAAAAAAATTAAGTAACTCAGCTGCCGCCTACCAACGGTCATATAAAAAATAAAACATATTCAGTCCAATGTTAACCTATATATATTTTTTTGTTTTTAAAACTATTTAAAGGCTTTGGTGTGAACACAACATTACTAATCTAAAACAAGTAGGGAAATCAGTCATTCTGACTTCTAGGCAGGGTTGCTATAGGTGGCAGGGGAAAGGGGTATTTCTGTATTGGGTGCTGATCAAAAGAACTTGACTATGCTGGAACTTTTAGACATGGGAAGCCCAGGTAGTTTACCTAGTATGGGGCAAAGAAATTTCTGTTCCAGGTCAGTAATTTGTCTAGGAAACCAAAATTTTTAAAGGAATGTAAGCCATGACAGCCATATTTCACTAATGGATGTTTATTATTTTGTATATATATATATAATGTTAAAAGAGGGAGGATCAAGCTTATTCTACAACTATCTACCTTAAAAAATTAAGTAACATTTAGTATACAATATCCAGCTGTATGATACTTAGAGGCACCCAAAATCCTGTTTCACAGTCACTAGGACACCCAGCACATCACCTCCATATTGTTCTGCCATTGAGACCGGTTCTTGGACTGATGTCAGTTCTGTATGTGTGAAATGCTGTTTTCTACATCAACTATCATCTGTTTGTGGTCCTGATGGACATTTGACATTGCTGCAACTGTGACTCCAACTCCATATCAGGCTTGTGATGTCCAAGGTAAAGACAATGACCAAGGAAGGGAAGGGTCGTTCTTTGACAACAATATCCACCATCTTCCAGGAGAGGAGGGACAGTCACAGCCGAACAGATTTAAGCAAATCGATGTGTAATATCTTTCAGGACTCTGTCCGTATGGAGCATGTCACTGATAAGAGGAATAATTTCATCCCTGGCAGCATTCTGCCGGCCTAGTGGCCAGGATTTATCATCTTCAGAGCAGAGAGAAGGTGGCGAGGCCTGGTTATATATGGCGGAACAAATCTTCCTAATGTTATTGATCTTCCGGCTTGTCTGAACATTAGCTTCTTCCACTAAAACAAAGGTTAAAGAGTCCGGGAGCCGCAGGTCTGCTCGGGTCCTCCTCACATCCCCCTAATTCCTCTGTTACACGTGGAAAGAAATAAAAACACTTTATTGTTCCCAGGAGATTCGGCCATTTCATGCTCCAGTAAAAATGACAACTGGCTTGAATTGATGGCGGCTCTTTAATGAAAGAGGGGAAAAAAATTAGACAGCAAAGAAATGCAGTACGAGCTACAACTGTACTCAATACACATGTGATCCATCCATATTCTCCATAAATGCTGCTTTTCTCTATACACATATGTAATCTGTCTGTGTTCTCCATAAACACAGCTGTACTCTATACACATATGTGATATGTCTGTGTTCTCCATAAACACAGCTGTACTCTATACACATATGTGGTCTGTGTTCTCCATAAACACAGCTGTACTCTATACACATATGTGATATGTCTGTGTTCTCCATAAACACAGCTGTACTCTATACACATATGTGAAATGTCTGTGTTCTCCATAAACACAGCTGTACTCATTAGACATATGTGATCAGTCTGTATTTTCTATAAACACAGCTGTACTCTATACACATATGTAATCTGTCTGTGTTCTCCATAAACACAGCTGTACTCTGTACACATGTGTGATCTGTCTGTGTTCTCCATAAACACAGCTGTACTCATTGGACATATGTGATCGGTCTGTATTTTCTATAAACATAGCTGTACTTTATACACATATGTAACCTGTCTGTATTTTCTATAAACACAGCTGTACTCTATACACATGTGTGACCTGTATGTACTCTCCATGAACACAGCTGTACTCTATACACATGTGTGATTGGTCTGTACCCTCCAAAACCCAGTTGTTGTCTATTCTCTTGCGATCAGGCTGAACCTTCCATAAACCCATCTGTAACCTATGCACATGGGATCATTCTACAACCACCATAAACCCAGCTGTACTCCATACACATGTTTGATTGGCTTGTACCCTCTCTAAACCCAGCTGTACTCTATACACATGTGTGATTGGTCTGTACCCTGCATAAACCCAGCTGTACTCT